>NC_138319.1:18445000-18647500 GCF_965601325.2 Salmo salar | reverse complement strand
TGCTGCAGTAATATTTATTGCTGTGAAAATACTGACGCGTGACAAATGGTAGGCTTCTAGAAAACCTAATGGATTGGCTGAAGTCAGTGTAAATTATATCTGTACTGTACTGCGCCGCAAACGTGTGTGTGTGTGTGTGTGTGCTTAAAATGTGTCTATTTCTGAAAAATTCCTCCTAGTGCACGTTTTTACATCGTCCGAAAAGTCCTGCAATTTCAATACAGCAAAGAACGTGTGTCACTGTGTAATTACTGCAATGCAGGTTCAATTTCATTGAGCCCTAAACCCATGTACAGTGCCAGAACGCCACAGGAGAAGCCTAAGCTGCTATCCCCTTTCAACTGTCTCCTAGCCTCAAATGATGTGTGTTTTCTATTCTCCCCTACCTCTTTTTTACAAAACAAATGTACACTGGGGCACAATCTATTATACCAAGCATGCTTTTTGGGTGAATATTTTGTGATTGTAGCCAATGATGGAAGTAAACGTTTCTGCACTAAAGGAACGCATCCGGGCGTAAATAAACATGACTCCTTCTCCATCAGGATTGGCTGTGGTGTCGCCTGTCCCTCCCCCTTCCCTTTTCTGGGTCTCTGTGATTGGTGGTTCAGTTGCTTCGGGGATCCAATGACTGCTCTGCCGATTTTGGGTCTACTCTGTTGTTGGGTGTCACTGATTCATTTGCTGGGCTCTCTCTCTCTCTCTCTCTCTCTCTCTCTTTCTCTCCCTCTTTCTGTCCTCCCCTTTGTCATTTCCTCTCTCTCTGACTCTCCCTCCCCTCCTCTATCCCTTTCTCTCTTTCTGTGGGTGTTTTCTACTTTAGCGGTGGCTCCCGGGCCTGGTCTAGGCCCCATCCCCATGTCCCAGTTCGGCACCATCTCACGGCAGATCTCACGGCACAACTCCACCACCTCCTCGGTCTCCATGGTTTCGGCCACGGGCACCTACCGCCGGGCGCCGTCCGTCAGCTCCCAGTTCTCCCTGCAGCAGCAGGCCCTACAGCTACAACAGCAGCAGATACAGCAGCCATACATTAACGGGGGCACCCCCGCCTACCCCCACAACTCAAGTAAGACACTCATGGCCCCCCCCAGCCACCAACAGCCCTCTATTAGACGGGAGATGGATAGGTTCCCCCTAAAGGGAGCTTCCCTCATAAACTCCTAGCAAAGGCGAGCTATACTATATCACTCTCTTAGAAAAGGGGCCACTGTCCCCCGCTGAGTTCTGCGACTCTCACTGGGTGCCACCGAAGCTAATGACACCACTGTGACTACATCAGTATGTCACCTAGCATGTCCCTCTGGTACACAAATACTAAATGTACACTGGTGGGAAATACCACTGGAAACCAACAGACGTCTGTGTTGTCCACGTTCTAAACTACGATGGGCTTTGCAGGCCAGCGTCGTTGGGTTTGTTGTTAAATGATGGTGACCGTTACTGAAGGGTAGTTTCTTCAAAGCAGTAGTATTGACTTGCCTCCTGTCTCAAAGTGCAGGTTAAGGTATTTCTCTCTGGATAAACGTCTTGTGCATTTATGTAGAAGGCTTTCTTGTACTCGGATTTTCCAGCTGATACAATCCAGGCGATCGATATACGCAAGGATTGCAGAGTCACTGCTTTTTGGTCTCCGTTTAAGTACGAGATGACGTTCTCTTAAATCACAATTTCTTAGTGTTTTCACAACCTTTTTTTTAAGCGATTTCTTTTTTCTTCCCCCCATTTCCTAAAATGCACTAGCCAGCCTCCACAAGGTGACTCCAGCTCAAGGTGTCCATTTAACTTAAGCACAGTGTTTATATTTAGTCATGTGCTGTACCCTTCAACACAAACTCCATTGGGACAACCCACACACACTGTCTCGGTGATGTGGAGGCGAACTCAGTAACGTCATTAAGTCCTGGAAAAGCCAAAAGAACTTAGGATAAAATGTGAGAAACTCAAGCCGACAGCAGCCACCTGTGCTGTTTTGAATTGAGATTGGTCTCGCCTCTCTCATTCACTTGCCCTGTAAAAGACCGTCTGGTGTTTAAAAGGGGGGAGTGTATGGCGGCGTGGTCACATGCTTGGTTCAGTAAAGATCGTGACTTGGGCCTGGGGTTGATCTCAAACGCCTATAGAGCAAGCTTAAACCACTATCAGTAACCTATTTGGGATGGACGATTTAAATATTGCACCAATCATTTCAAAAATATGTCATAACATCCTTATTTGATTTCAGACCGAAACATCAAACTGTCACAAGATAAATGTAGGCAGTGTGGACATTGGCAACATGCTATACAGACACAGGCAGGCACAGACGCGCACAGACAAGCAGACAGACAGACAGACACACGCACACAGACAGACGCACACACACACGTCCACCTGAACTGCGTTCAAAGTGGCACCCAATTCCTTATAAACCTGACGCTGACCTCTAAGGTTTACAGGTTATTTTTAAGATTGGTGGCACTCTTCACGCCACCAGTTGTGAAAGTAACTTGGTTCATTGAGAGCCAGGGTTAGTAGGGTTGCACACAGCACCTCGCTCTGGTCGTGTCCCGACACTACAATCATCTGGTTCAGATTGTGATTAGGAGCAGGAAATAGCAACGACAATCAAACCTAATCCCTTTTTAATCCCTCAATCTGTACCACTAAATACCTGGGGGAATCTAGACTCTGTCTCTGAACTAAAAACCACAAGCATAGACTGTTTTATGCTTTGTCACATATGCTTTGTCTCGTAATTCTTGCAGAGTATTGCATTGACTTGGATTGGGGGTATTCTGTCTGTTTCTCTTAATATTTTCCTATATTGTTCTGGGTGACTGATATCTGTCCTCTGTCTACTTTATATCCTTGCTTTCTCTATTTCGTTTTGTTTATGTGTATGTCTGTCTGTGTGTCTGTCGGTGTGCGCCTGTGGCGGCTTCCAGTGTCTATCGCTCCCCCTCCTCCTCCCATGCCCCAGCTGACTCCACAGATACCTCTGACAGGCTTTGTGGCCAGGGTGCAGGAGAACAGTAAGTCCTGAGGCCCACCACACGCTCTCCTTTTCCCTCTAGATCTAGCTGTAGAACACCTCCGTAGATGTAGAACACCTCCGTAGAACTAGATGTAGATCACCTCCGTAGATGTAGAACACCTCCGTAGAACTAGATGTAGATCACCTCCGTAGATGTAGAACACCTCCGTAGATGTAGAACACCTCCGTAGATGTAGAACTAGATGTAGATCACCTCCGTAGATGTAGAACACCTCCGTAGATGTAGAACACCTCCGTAGATGTAGAACTAGATGTAGATCACCTCCGTAGATGTAGAACACCTCCGTAGATGTAGAACTAGATGTAGAACACTTCCGTAGAACTAGATGTAGAACACCTCCGTAGATGTAGAACTAGATGCAGAACACCTCCGTAGATGTAGAACTCCATCATCTGTCAATCACACAGCATGCCTTGTGCCTGTTCACTCAACATCGTCAATATCATCATCCTCATCTACTGTCTGTGTTAATAAGTAGTTCTGACAGACGCATGCTTATTACCATTGGCACCCATTGCTTTCTTCAGTGCTCCATTCCAGGATTATTTAGGAGAATGTACGCTGAAATGGTATTTCCACACAATCCCATGTGTGCGATAAGGCAAATGTTAAGTATAAAGTATAATTTCACTCAAAAAATGCACTGTATGAGCGGAAGGACTTAACGTATGCGCATGTGTTGTGTGTGTGTGTGATCAACAGAGAAATAGTGTGCATGCTTTTATGTAACGCTAAAGAAGCTTAGCCTGCTATTGTTAGACAGATTTATGTTACCGGCAGAATTGAAATAGCAACATTTTATTGGTGTTTCTTAAGTATGACGGCTTTAATTTCCAGTAGATGGAGTAAAGCAAAACCCACTTGAATAGTACCCATATCATCCCCTTTGCTATACACAACCCTGAGAATATTTGAGCTCCTATTCCCTTTGGTACAACATATGAATGGTATCATGTTAGATTTATGCAGGTAAACCGCCACGATCCACGCATACTAATTAAGCATCTCATTTAGAGAGCTCATAACTTACTATTCAGGCTGCAGTCTATTGTATTGTTATTGACATTACTCGTTTGTGGTCATTCATTTTAACCAAAAAGAGAACTCAAATGTTGTGGGAAGATGATGGAAAGTGTCCAAACAAGTTCACATTAAAGTGCAGCATTGCCTTAGTGGCAAAGAACACTTGCAAATAAATTACATTTCTTAACAAGTGACTTGAACAAGTGACCTGGAGGAACAAAAGTCAAAATCGGCATGCCAACAACTCGCTGTCGTGCATTTGGTCCTTGACCGACTAACCATCGGTGCCTAGCATATACACACCCCTGCATGTTGCTCTGCCACGATTGCATGTTTTTGCATGGTTTTCTCTGTACAGTTGGGCTTGGTTGCATGTGCAGCCCACATGTAATGTGCTGTACTGTTTTCTTCGTCCCAGTTTCAGGCAGCGTTCCTAATCTCATTTCTCCCCCCCCCCCCCCCCCCTCCCTTCTACTGCCGTTTGGCAGTTGCGGACACACCTACTCCACCTCCGCCTCCTCCGCCGGATGACCTGCCCATGTTTGATGAGGCTCCTCCCCCTCCTCCACCCCCGCCAGTTGACTACGAGGAGGAAGAGGAAGCAGCTGTGGTGCACTACAACGACCCTTATGCTGACGGAGACCCCCAGTGGGCGCCCAAGAGCTACATAGAGAAAGGTGTGCCTCAGGGATCAATACTGACACCACTCTTCTTTACTGAACGCTGCTCTTCTCCCTCCCTACCATACCCTTCACATTTATTTCAACTACACTGCACTATTCAACTACTTAAGCACTTTAATGCTTAATAGGTTAACATCTTCAGGCAAACCCTTTCTCTAATAGGGAGAATCTCAATTGCATTTCCTTGATTCCTTGCGGCCTCTTTCCTCGCCTTGTTCTGAAGACCCACCGGATGAGAAAATCAGGGGGGGAGGGACCTCTGACCACCTCATCCAATGGGTTTTCAGGAGGTGAGGAGAAAGGATGTGAGGGATCAAAAGGGAATGCAATTGAGATGTTCCCTCACTGATGTTTTTCCCTCCTCTCTTTCCTCCTCAGTGGTGGCCATCTACGACTACGCAGCAGATAAAGACGATGAGCTGAGCTTCGTGGAGGGAGCCATCATCTACATCATCAAGAAGAACGATGACGGCTGGTTCGAGGGCCTAAGCAGCGGGGTCACGGGCCTGTTCCCCGGCAACTACGTCGAGTCCATCATGCACTATGCCGAGTGAAGGCACCCCTACTCCAGTGTATTGATTCAGTCATATCTAGGTTACTACAGAGATCAATAAAAACAGGAGTCTGACCATACAAATCTTAGAGAAGTGATTTTGGATATGACGGAACGCTTGTTCCCTTATACTAATTGCAAATAAATAAAACGATTTACTTTATTTAGGTGTTGTGGGACATTTTTATAAAGTATACAAAGAATGAATAGGATAAGGCTGATGACGTGCTCACAAGGGCTGTGGTGTAAAGATGTTTTCAAAGACCACGGTAAAACTAGCTGAAGGACATTAAAGTTTTATTCTTCTTTGTTCTTCCTGTCTACATATGCGCAACATAACACCCGACCCCGACTATTCATCTATACATTATTCATGAGCTTATCTTGATTTCTTTGTGTATCAAGAGTATTACGCTATATGGAGCATATGTAGGCATTCTGGTGATCTTGTGTGCACACCTTCAGTGGAAGTGTTACTACTGTTAATTGTATATAATGTGAGTGAGCTGCAGCCTGTTGGGTGTCTAGTGTAAATGCTAATCATGGTATCTCAAGCAGGTTACATGCCACACATGCAAATGTCCAACAGAAGATTCTGTTCCGTTTTCTATAATCAAGGTTCTCACAATCACAAAGCTGATCCATTTTGGATGTTGAATTCAAACTTAAATGGCTTTTTATGCGTAACAAAACCTTTAACTTTTTATTTCAGTCATTCCTGAAATTAAGTCTGGATGTAAAGCATGCTAAATTAAAAAATGTATAACCTCTACGTTTTAATGCCATTATGCTTCCATTTTGTTGTAATAGACATTTTTAATTTTTTTTTATTGATTGAATTACGTAGATATAAAAGCCATTTTCGGACTTGTTGATGTGATGGTCTTATTTTCTAAATGCTCTAATTTGTATTTAAACATTTGATATTCCATTGACATGAAAATGTTCCATCTGGTAATGTATCTAAAGCAACTCCTATTTTAGTTCCATATCCATCTTAAGGAATACGTCACAGTAATGTTTTACGAATCAACTATCTGTAGGCATAAGTATAATGTAAGCTATTATTAATGGATTAAGAGATTGTAATTCATACAGTTTTCAAACTGTTGTTTTGATGTTTTACTATTCCGTAATAATGGAGACCAATATGACAACTCGGATACCTCCTCAGTCTTCACAAAGTAAAAATAGCTTTAGATCTGTCATTTTTAACCTGTAACGGTTTGGTTTCGTAACTCAGGTCTGGATATCTTGATGCCAAATTGTTTTTCTTTTATTGTTCCAAATTGACCCCACCCACATTTATAGTTGTAATTATCCCTTAGGAATGACAGACTATCGATTGCTTCATGACAATTCAGGTAGGTGTTTAAAGTTAAGCTGCAAAATTGCAGACTTCACCAGTTTCTTCCTATATGATAAGTCTTTCCTGTCCGGACTCAAAACATGAAAGTAACTGCACTTGTCACTGTTTACCATTTCAGGTTGTAGCAGCTAATGCCTTGATACTTTGTTTGCTATGTTATATACAAGTGTTCCAGCTCAATGGGTAGAAATGTCAAAGCTCATCTCTGCCTTTAGTTTGTATATATATTCATTGAAAAATGAATGTACAGTCTTTTATAATAAACCATTGTCCTATGTACAACCTAGTGGCGTGGTAATTGGGAATGAAAACAAAGGTAAAGCTTGACTTTAAAAAAAATAACTTTTAATGTGAGTACACAGTCATTGTGGATGTTAAGGCCTGGGTTTATTAAAGGTCCCGAACAGTCTAAATCACTGTTTTTCATGACATTTGTAGGAAAAATGAATGTTGCTTCTGCATTGATCATAAAGTTACTGGTCCTTTCCCCCCCATGTCAAACACTTAATAATCCTTCCTCTTAAGGGATTTGTGACATCACAAAAAGCCTAATTTTAATACAATGGTAACATTTTATTTTCTTACCTAATTTAAGCTACTTATGTCTTTAGCCGGGATGGGTTGCCCACAACTCAGTGGTCATGTCATTACATTAAGACACATGCCAAACAAAAAAATTCATAACTTCTTGACACCATTATGATCACCTCTTTCCTTGACAAACTGACCAGGTGAAAACTATGATCCCTTATTGATGTCACCTGTTAAATCCACTTCAAATCAGTGTAGATGAATGGGAGGAGACAGGTTAAAGGAAGATTTTTAAGCCTCGACACAATTGAGACATGGATTGTGTGTGCGCGCCATTCAGAGGGTGAATGGGCAAGACAAAAATGTGCCTTTGAACGGGGTATGGTAGTAGGTGCCAGGCACAGCGGTTTGTGTGTGTCAAGAACTGCAACGTTGCTGGGTTTTTCACACTCAAACAGTTACCCGTGTGTATCAAGAATGGTCCACCACCCAAAGGACATCCAGTCAACTTGACAGAACTGTAGGAAGCATTAGAGTCAACATCCCTGTGTAACTCTTTCGACACCTTGCAGAGTCCGTGCCCCGACAAATTGAGGCTGTTCTGCGGGCAAGGGGTTGCAACTCAATATTAGGAAGGTAGTTCCTAATGTTTTGTAAACACAAATAAATAAAAAGGCCAACTGAAATTGTCCAAGGTGAACCAGCTAGCTAGCGTGATAAACAGTGCTGACAATTCCATTTGGGCTAGCTCACTAAATTATATAGCCAACATTGTCTACATTGACAGTTACAATAACCAAACAGGATAAAGAAATCATTTGTGAAACCATGATTTGATAAATGACAGGATGTTGCATGCAATTTCAATGTTGTTTGAGTTCCTTTGTGTTTCAGCAAATTTGCTTGAGATAATCTCACTAGCACTGCATCCATGTTGCTTGACATAGGCGGTTCTTGGGAACGCCTGTCAAAGTGAGCTCCCCGCCCACTAGCTCAATCGTTGCGGACTTCCTGGTAGTTTGACATGAGAGAAAAAAATATATTATTTCTCAAACTTGAAAATATTGTGGGTGATCTTTTAGTCACTCAAAAGGCTACGTTACATGGGAATCAGAATGACTGTTTGGGACCTTTAATCACTTGCGACAGGAAATACCTACAATATAACATTCTCCAATTGACAAGAGTCACCCTGACAGACGTTTGACATGTGGCCGTTACGGTGCGAACTGCGGGCGGATCTACGAGCAACGTCTTAATACAGATCCACACACACACACACACACACACACACACACACAGACAATAATGATACTCATCATGGAATTACAACGATTCTGCAGGGTCCATCCCGCCCCAAGCCTCACGTGTAATAACAACCGCCTTTGATGACCAAATACAGTCTTGCCGGTATGGCGGTGGCTGCATTTACAGTACTGTATACACTGAAAATCATGTTCCAACAATGATCCTGGAGGGTTCCTGTGCATATAGGTCTGTGTTCATGCCTCATTGAAGTGCTATTTGAACGCTTTGTTGAAGTTCAATTGAAGAATAGGTGGGGGGGGGTTGGTTCAGAAACTGTAGAAGCAGGGGTCCGACAGGACTAGCATTAAAAACCACTGGTGTCAATAACATATCACTGTTTTCTGTGAGGACCTTAGGGTTTTCCAGTGGGGAGAAAGAAGCCATGGGTAATGTGAAGCAGTGCATCTCACTCAAAAGTCAGTCCTGAAGAACCTGTGTATGCACCGTTTAGTTCCACCTTTAACTTAGTTATGTACAAAAAGCTGCATAAACAGTGCTCCATCAGGACCCACTGGGAATATCACTGATGAAACATTAACCACGTTCCCTCCTCATCATCATCATCATCATGGCATCTAACCCTCCATGGGGGGGGGGGGGCTTCCACAAGTGAAGCCTGGGGGTGGGAGCTCACTTGTCGCGGGTGAGGACCATCTCAGTGAGCCTGATGAGGGCGTCCCGTTCCGGGGAGGGCCTGAGCAGGCTGATCTGCCGGATGGCCTCCCGGCAGTAGCTCCGGGCCAGGTAGTTGGTCTGATCCACACCATCACTCTGAGGGAAGGAGAAACCAGGCGGGTTGATTTTATGAAGCCCCTTATTACATCAGCAGTTGTCACAAAGTGCTTTACAGACACCCAGCATAAAACCCCAAATAGTAAGCAATGCAGAGGCAGACAACATAACCATAGGACCAATAGAGTTTTCAGATTGTGTTTTTATACACGCAAATTCTCACAAAGGTAGAAATGTGTCCGTCCATCTTCATCAACAGCCTTACCTCCAGGACATACTGCCAGGCCCGATCCACGTCTCCAGTGGTGCTGAACCGCCTCATAATCATAGCATGCAGCTCAGGAAACTAAAGTGTAAACGGTAAAATACACCGTCACAGACTACACAGTTAGGCACATACATACCGGTCAGTCACTGTGTTTCAATCTAGAAATAGCAATGTTGGACAGTAACTAGAAGAGTTATTCATTTCCCATATGGGGAGCTAAAGGTTGACTGTTCAACTCTCACAATAAAAACACACAGAACACACCTGTTGACAGGCAAATAAGACTGGTCCGGTGGCCAGGCCCAGCTTAAGGTCTGTAGCCGAAGGCTTTCCTAGCTGGCTGGCGCATGCTGTGAAGTCCAGCACATCATCCACCAGCTAGGACACACAGAATTAACATGAAGTCAACTTTAATAACTTCATTCATTTATTTGAAAAAAAATTTGTAAAGAAAAGTAAGAAGATTACGCAACACCCATTCAAGAGGCAAAAGCAAATATCAGAAATGTACCTGAAAGGCAATGCCTACGTTCCTCCCGTACTGAAAGGCTATTTCCTGTACCTCTGGATCCGAGTTCACCAGAATAGATACCTTGAATGGAAAATGACAGCCAGTCAACACACACCTTTTCAGTTCTGCCCTAGGACTTCCTGGAAGTCTGTTATTGTTGTGGAGATAGAACGTACATACTGCTTTACAACTGTTTGCTATAAGACTGGCAGTCTTCTTGAAGGTCTTCTCGAGGTAGTGCTTGAATCTCTCGCTCTCGTTCTCCTTGGAGCCCAGCTGCATGAATTCCCCTGGAACATCAACAAATATGTTAGTGTGAACAGAGATGGCGTTTCCTATACGCTTTCCTATACGATTTCCCCTTACAGAATCAGAAGCGTGGCATTACAACAGTCTTGACTGTGTAGTTCTGGTAAAGTGTACAGTAACTGAAACAGCCAAGGAAACGGATAAATATAAACTGTTTGAACTGAAACGGACTGCATATCTTGTGCAAGGCAACAACGATATTGCGCAACATACTTGTTTGGGTCCTTACCTCGCACCAGATCCTCTATGACCTGAGACAGCACTGACACCACTGTGTTGTTGCCGATACGGGCCAGAGCCATGGAGGCTGCCGAGAGGATGAAATCTCCAGCTAAAATGGCCTGGGAGAGCATGGAGAACACATGATTAATAAAACCATACGATCTCACAACTAGGGTGTTAGTTTATCATAAGACGCATTACAAAAGTTGTCTGTCTTGCATATTTTCAAGACAACTTGGGCCGTTTCATATGACCATTTCCCTCAATAACATGAACTGCATATGTGGTAGTTGAATAGCTTAGTGTAGTGTGTAATATGACACCATGACTGGCTACTGCTAACAGACAACCCCAGGTTGGGGGACTCCGCTCACCTTTCGCTCCCCCCACACTTCGTTGATGGTGGTCTTCCCCCTCCGCTTGTCCGAGCCGTCGATGACGTCATCGTGGACCAGGCTGGCGGTGTGGATCATTTCAGAGATCATAGCTATGGACCGCTGACCTGGGAGCAGATCTCTAAACAGACAGACAGAGAACTACATAGTCACACCTATTGGTTCAATAGACAATCACTGATAAGGGCAGCCTGAATAAATACTTTTATTATAAAATGGTTATTGCAATGAAATAGCATGGGCACGATTCATTTCAACTGTAATAGCCTACATCCATCTCCGGCAATGAAGTCATAAACAGCAATCAAAGGGTACAGCCTATCTTACCTTTCTAAAATGTGTATTCTCCCCAGCCACTTGTGCCAAGTTGTTCCTGGTGTGTGTGCTAGATAGATACATTTCATTAGCATAGTTTCTCACCCAAGTCTGCCTCTTGTACACCATTAGGCTACTTACTACCAGGCATGTATGTACCTAGTATCCATACTACCTACCTAGTTCACTGCACAACACCCAGGATAATATCTTACCCGTCTCTGTTGCTGTGAATATTGCAGGCCCGGGCCATCAGCACCACTATCATTGGTCGGAAGGCCTTGCCCTTCCCGTCAAAGTAGTAGTCACATAAGGACTTCAGCTCGGATTTGGACACAAAAAGCTCCTGTGAAGAACAGAAATTACACCTTTATTGGGGTTACGTAACTTTAAAAATCAGTCACAGTAGTCTGAACTGGGCATAGAAGCTAAATGAGACAGAGTAAGAAGCCCACGCCACTGTGACCATGCTACATGATGACTCCAAGTCAGGCGACTTACCTTTTTAATATCATCATACAAATGATTCAAGTCTTTTTGGGCTAGTGAGAATGGGTCCTTCAACTTGGCATCACTGTGTATCCTTTTGCAGCAGCAAGGCTTTGGTGTGGGGTAAAGCAACCTTGATTTGTGCCTACTGTAAAATAAATATGCACATGTACATATAACAATTATCGCATCGATATACAGTGCCAGTCAAAAGTTTGAACGCATCTACTCATTCAAGGGTTTCTTTATTGTAGAATAATAGTGAAGACATCGAAACTATAAAATAACACATATAGAATCATGGTAAAAGACCAAGTCCATATTACGGCAAGAACAGCTAAAATAAGCAAAGAGAAACGACAGTCCATCATTACATTACGACATGAAGATCAGTCAATCCGTGAAACGTCAAGAACTTTGAACGTTTCTTCAAGTGCAGTCGCAAAAACCATCAAGCGCTATGATGAAACTGGCTCTCATGAGGACCGCCACAGGAAAGGAAGACCCAGAGCTACCTCTGCTGCAGAGGATGAATTCATAAGAATAACTGCACCTCAGATTACAGCCCAAATAAATGCTTCAGAGTTCAAGTGACAGGTTCTGACTTCTAAACTTGAAACATTGTTAATCATCAGGTATCCTATGGAAATGAGGAGTGCCACAGTCTGGTTTCTACACCAGAAGTTACTGGTTATCTGTAGGAGGAATGTATGTGGTGGAGTGAATTAAGCTTGGAATGTATTGAGTAAAGGAAAGGCAATCACATGGTTTTGGTCACTGATAAGGATGGAGAGCTGTGGATAAGTGAGGAATGGGGGTCGCGGTCAGGTCACGTTGAGGGAGGAGGAACAGTTTATTACCCAAATCACTAAATTCCTGCCTAGCAATAAATATGTAATGTTTAGAGTGAAGGAGGAGACTTCACCCAAATTGGTGTGTGTAATAAATAAATAAATAAATAAATAAATATACTCACACACACACACACACCCCCCCCCTCGTGCTGGTGGGAACATGTCTTTGTCTGTTCAGCTGTCTGAGCCTTTGGGTGAATAAACTTGGTTTGAGCTTTACTAATCGTCCTTGAGTTTTTACTCAGTTCATTTAGAACCTAACAAGTAACAGACACATCAACTGTTCAGAGACTACGTGAATCAGGCCTTCGTGGTCAAATTACTGCAAATAAACCACTACTAAAGGACACCAATAAGAAGAAGAGCCTTGCTTGGGCCAAGAAACACAAGCAATGGACATTAGACCGATCGAAATCTGTCCTTTAGTCTGATGATTCCAAATTTGAGATTTTTGATTTCAACCGCCGTGTCTTTGAGACGCAGAGTAGGTGAACGGATGATCTCTGCATGTGTGGTTCCCACTGTGAAGCATGGAGGAGGAGATGTGATGGTGCTTAGCTTCTGACACTGTCTGTGATTTATTTAAAATTCAAGGCACACTGAACCAGCATGGCCAAACACCATCCCATCTGGTTTGCGCTTAGTGGGACTATCATTTGTTTTTTAACAGGACAATGACTCAAAACACAAATCCAGGCTGTGTATGGGCTATATGACCAAGAAAGAGAGTGATGGAGTGCTGCATCAGATGACCTGGTCTCTACAATCACCCAACCTCAACCCAATTGAGATGGTTTGGGATGAGTTGGACTGCAGAGTGAAGGAAAAGCAGCCAACAAGTGCTCAGCATATGTGGGAACACCTTCAAGACTGTTGAAAAACATTCCTCATGAAGCTGGTTGAGAGAATGCAAAGAGCGGGAAAAGGTGTCATCAAGGCAAAGGGTGGCTACTTTGAAGAATACATTTATTTTATTTGTTTAACACTTTTTTGGTTACTACATGATTCCATATGTTCCATTTTATAGGTTGATGTCTTCACTATTACTCTACAATGTAGAAAATAGTATGAATAAATAAAAACCCTTGAATAAGTAGGTGTCCAAACTTTTGAGTGGTACTGTATATCATATTTCTCTATCTATATAAATTACTGCATATCATATTTCAATCTCAGACTCACCTTGTCAGAATATAGTTGCCTATTGAGGTTGTGTTTACAGGCCTGGAGGACAGTCCCTGAAAAAAATCAATACCACAAATGAATAACCTGAGCACAACAACTTTTGACAACTTTTACTCAAGTTACTGAAGGACATGACGTCACTGTGAGGTAGCCCAGTTCAGGTTATTCTAGGCTATGAACCACATACTCTTGACCAAGCAATGTAGGCTACCCACTGACAGTTCTGTCTAGTAACAACATGGTAGGATTGTGTTATATTTGGGGAGACCTCTTCTATGATAAGCTACTCCAAATTTTGCGATATCCGATATAATCGTTGTGCTCCGTTAATGACTAGATAAATCCAGACTTTGTCGTAAATAAGCAAACAAATTGCAGTCGTGTTCTCATTAAGTAATCTTAGTATGGCCCAAAAAAATAAGGCTTAGGTCATTCACTTCATTTTCAACATATTTCATACAGCCTAACTTATAAAACTGCACATTGTTTATTTGTTAAGTTCGAATTGAGCAGGGGTATTCAACTCTTACCCTACGAGGTCCAGAGCCTATTGGTTCTGTGTTCTACCTGATAATTAATTCCACCCACCTGGTGTCCCAGGTCTAAATCAGTCCCTGGTTAGATGGGGAACTATGAAAAACAAAGTGGAGCTGGCTGAGTTTGAGGGGAATAAAGTATAGTCTTGCACATTACTATATTAGTGTCAAATATCATTATATTATTAGATTTAATCATACATCGGCCCAACCCTACAACCTAGTGCCCCTTCTGAACTAAAAGGGTTAAGCCAGTGAGAAAAATCAAGCCCAAGGCTTGGTACAGTGTAGCCCTGCAATGACATGAATTGTCTTGACCTTTAGCTAAACTGAGAATGCATAACAAACCAGCAAGATATGGCTAGCTAGAAATCCAAACCATCTTGTCATATAGCAACAATCTTTACTGTAACTATATCTACAAAACCAATGTCCTTCATAAAATATAGATGTGTTTAGTTCGCTACAACAACTGGAATAAACTGGACTAAATCCCAATATAGCTACACCAGGCAAGCTAAAACCCATTAAGAAGATCAGCTTGCAGATTCTATGTTATATACTGGTTGACCTTGATTGGGTTGACAGCACTCCCGCCCGGTGAAATCTTGGCACTGACACGGGCGCACGTTACCTACCTCCTTCCCCGAGCCAGCGACGGCCCCCGTTCCTCGGAAAGAGGAAGCAGCAAACGTAGCAGACCTTCCATTAAAACCGCATATGGTTTCTAGTACACCTGTACTCGTAGAGCCTATAGTCCACCTCCAACAGTGCCTCCACGGTGTCGCCATGTTCCTCCACACATAGCTGGAAAATATTACACAATGTGACACCGGAAGCAGAAGAACTGAAATTACGTTGGTTGACGTCGTGACGTTTTAGAAATCAGGAAGTGTTCTACAGCAACGAACAATCCCTATTTTGTTGTCTTGTAACCTGCTTTAGTAGAGAGTATGCCACTGTCTCACTGTAAAGTTAATGTCTTATGTGATAGTGATGGTTAGGTGCCGCAAAAAGAGGAATGCACGAGATAGTTGAGAAACTTGATAGTCTCTTATGACATATGGATCATGCAGTGTGGATCTCATCAATCAGCTGTCAGTTTTGCTAGCTAGGTAATTTTGAGTTGCAATAATGGTTATTTACAGTGCCTCAAGCTATGTTCTCTTAGGTGTGGCAAATGTAATCATCATGTCTGCATGTATGGACTATTGTGATACTATTGAAAGCTGTCACGGTCATGATGCCACTATGTCAGACCGACAACACTATATTCATGCTTTCAACTTCAACAAGAGTGTGGAGAAACACTTGCACGATTTGGACCACTTCAAACTGTCGTGTAAAAAGCTATTAGGTAAATCCCCTAGAATTGCATTCTTTGTCAACCAAATGTCCAGTAAAGTTTTGACAGTTATTTGCATGATCAAACAGATTTGTAAATAAGTTTGTTTGACATTTCTTGCAGAAGCCTTCCCCCTTGACCGAGTGGATGGCATATTTGTTCGCTCTGTGAAGAACTGCATTTTTTCAGAGTCTGACCCAACCCCACTCAAAGGCCCTCTGAGACTTGTGGCTGTTTCAAAGGTCATTTTGCAAATTACTTCCAGGGACTAGATATTGTCAAGAAATGTGGTTTACAATGGATGTGAATTAACCTAGAATAAGTGTTATAACACTGTCATAATAGCTTAATAGAAGGAGCTACTACATATTCTAATGTAGCTTTGTTTTTCCAGGAGGTCATTGAGGGAATGTTGGATCTAGATGTTGCAGTGTCCAAGTCAGAGGATTTCCTACAGTACTTCAGTGGTGGTAGACTTTTTCCTGGATCCAGCCCTCTGACACACAGATATGGGGGTCACCAGGTACTGTACCATCTCTATACCATTGTTCATTTTTTATCACTTTTTTTCTGTATCAATTGCTTAGTCCCTCCTAATACCATATTGAACTTTGAAGAACCTACTTGTTTATGACTAAATATTAGTGATGTTTTCTTTACTCTTTTAGTTTGGCTACTGGGCAGGTCAGTTAGGAGATGGCCGAGCACATCTCCTTGGTGAATATACTAGCAGGTCAGTAGAACTGGGAATGGATACATGACTACACAGAAGGTTGAGGTTGTAATGACAGCATTTCAACCTGCTTTGCCAGCGGTGTACAAATGAGTTATCTTGTGTGTGTTCTTCCACAGAAAGGGTGAAAGATGGGAACTCCAGCTCAAAGGCTCAGGAAAAACTCCATATTCAAGGTCAAATCTACACTTGTATATTTTTATAGACCATGACCAACAGGTGTAAAATTTCTAGCCTGACCTAACAATGAGGCCCAATCCCAAATCGACCCCTAGACCCTACGTCCTATGCACTTGTGGAGATATGAGAGGATTTTACAAGTTTAAGCAATTTGGTAATAGTTCCATCTTGCTCTCTGATAGGCTAGGAGGAAGTTTTACCGTATTGCTTAGGCCCAACAAATCCTCTCAGATCTCCACAAGTGCATAGGACGTAGGGTCTAGGGGTTGATTTGGGATTGGACCCAAGAAAACCTTCTGAGAAAGGTTGTCTGTTGTACTACAGGTCAGGAGATGGCCGAGCTGTGGTCCGCTCCTCAGTCAGAGAGTTCCTGTGCAGCGAGGCCATGCACTTTCTGGGTGTTCCTACCAGCAGAGCTGCCAGGTAAGCCGGCCAATGAGCTGCTTTGACTGCTATCTGTCAAACCCTACCATACCATACAATTGTTTGATACAATACAGCACTCTGATATACAACTCAAACAGAGTTTTAGTCATAGAGATAGATAAAGGACTCATCTTTATATCTGTGCCATTATACCATCTGTGACAGCATGTGCAACGCCATTGAGGCCACAACCCATAGGAATCCCCACTCAGTTGTCTACTTGACAACTTTAAAATGGTGGATGATGGCAATGTCCAATATCAATGGCAATGTCAATGCTAAAACGGATTATATCCATGATGAGTAGCTTTCTCTATGGTTTTAGCTCCCTTTCTCTCTCAAAAGAAATCTCACTCCATCCAAATATCTCAGAAGATAAAAACACAAGACTCCAAAATGAGCCCTTCATTGTTCACAATTAAATGCAGATTTCATTGTTTTAGATCGCTGCCTATTCTCAAGAATGTAGTCTGATCTTCTCTGCAAAAAAGTGTTCATACTAACTTGAATCAGAGTCTAGGGCTAATCCATTGGATAAACAGTGAGAGGCGAGTGCAGATAGCTTAGATTGCTAACATCAAAACACAGAACAGACAGGTAGATACAACAGTAGGGTTGAGTTCAGAGGAAGCTGGTGGGAGGAGCTATAGGAGGATGGGCTCATTGTAATGGCAGGAATGGAACCAATGGAATGGAGTGAAACATGTTGTTTCCATGTTTTTGGTACCATTCCATTGGTTCCATTCCATTGGTTCCAATGAACCTGTCCTCCTATAGCTCCTCCCAGCAGCCTCCTCTGGCCAAGTTCCTGTCCGACTATATGCGCAGACGTTGCATTGCATCAACCAGTGGTTAACTGCCACGTCATTGACTGTGCAATCGGGCAGCAGGTGCTATATCATATGATGTGGTTAGCTGATATGTTAAATACCTATCCAAGTGTTATAAGGTCTGGCATGCGTCAGCAATGTAGTCGGGCATAAACTGAACCTAGGTCTACCCAAGGACCTTTAATGTTATCATTCAGATCACTTCTTCTGTTCCAGCCATCAGCTGTTTCAACATGGTTGAGATCAAATCAAATGTTATTGGTCACATACACGTGTTTAGCAGATGTTATTCCGGGTGTAGCGAAATGCTTGTGTTTCTAGCTCCAACAGTGAGGTAATATCTAACAAGTAATATCTAACAATTTCACAACAATACACACTAATCTGAAGTAAAGGAATGGAATTAAGAATGTATAAATATTTGGACGAGCAATGTCGGAGCGGCATAGACTAAGATACAGTAGATAGTATAGAATACAGTATATACATATGAGATGAGTAATGCAAAATATGTAAACATTATTAAAGTGACTAGTGTTCCATTATTAAAGTGAGACTGGACATGTTGACAGTTTCTCAATTGGGTATCATCCTTTTGAGGACAGCTAGGGGTCAAGCATGTTTTGGTTTAAGCTTTGAGTGTGGGATCAATGTAAACTTGGAAGAGTGGGGATGTAGTGTTGGTTGCTATGCAGACGTTTTTCAGTTTATTCTTTGTTGTAAAATGTGTTGCTTTCATCTCCAAGCCTTATTGTAAGTGAAGAGGCAGTGTGGAGGGACCAGTTCTACAATGGGAAAGTGAAGAAGGAGAGAGGTAAGGACGTGACAAGATCAGCTGTGTCCTTATTCTCTATCTTAGGGCAACCTCCCCTTTTGCTACTCAGTGTGCAGACTCGTGCATACAGCACGCATTGGCGTAATTGTACTGTCCTCATAGATTTTTTTAGGTTAAATATTTTATTTGGAAGTTAATCTTTTTTTAATCATCTGAAGCTTGTAAGTAATGTGTGACCTAAAACTATTAAATATTTGTATTTAAAAAATAATAATATATACAGTATGTTATTTGGCACTGTTGACTGGTTTCTTGTTATCTTGGCTGGACCCAGGGATTTTTACATTTTAGTTATGATACTTTATATGGCAAAAGCGTGTGCCAAGCCATGTTTTCTTGCACTAACACTCCCACTTGTCTTTTCTTACTAGCAAGGACTTTTCTGATAGCATCTTTATTGCGGAAAAATGTGCTTACTCTGACTGAGACATGTGGTTGATTAACCTAGATATCTTAAGATGAATGCACCAACTGTCAGTCGCACAGGATAAGAGCGTCTGCTAAATGACTAAAATGTAAATGTATATTTTCCCTTCCTGCCGTAATCTTTGGATGTCCTCTCCCCAGGAGCGGTTGTTCTGCGGCTGGCCACGTCATGGTTCCGGATCGGATCGTTGGAGGTTCTGGCTAAAGCTGAAGAACTTGATCTTTTAAGGTTAGCATACACAGATCTTCTTTTTTGTGACCAACTATTTATTTGACTTATTTCTTTCCTCATGAAGGGCTCAGATCACAGACAGGTATGTATACATAATAACATTCAAAATAATACAGAAACAAAGAATCGACATACTGTATCAGAATACACATATTATAAATGGATCATCATGAAATTGACAGCTGGCGTGAACAGGGAATCTTTCTAACTCTGGACAGGAAATGTTTTCCTTTTCAGGAAACTGTTGGACTTTGTGATACAGGAGCATTTTCCTTCCATTGATTCAAATGATCCAGGCAAATATTTGGTGAGTGATGATAAGTCTATTTTCAATGTTTTTGTTTTTTCTACATTTTCCATAGGCCTATTTTATAATCATGAGGGACAAACAAAACCTCATTATTAGTAACACTAATGCTCTGTTGAAAATACCTGTAAAGACAACAGCATACAGTGCCTTCGGAAAGTATTCAGACCCATTGACTTTTTCCACAATTTGTTACGTTACAGTCTTATTCTAAAATGGATTAAATCGTTTTTCCCCTCATCAATCTACACACTAACAAATAAGGTCAAAAAAGGTTTTTTGAGAAAAAATACAAATAAAAAACAGATATAACATTTACATAAGTATTCAGACCCTTTACTTAGTACTCTGTTGAAGCACCTTTGGCAGTGATTACAGCATCGAGTCTTCTTGGGTATGACGCTACAAGCTTGGCACACCTGTATTTGGGGAGTTTCTCCCATTCATCTCTGCAGATCCTCTCAAGCTCTGTCAGGTTGGATGGGGAGCGTCTCTGCACAGCTATTTTCAGGTCTCTCCAGAGATGTTCAATCGGGTTCAAGTCCGGGCTCTGGCTGGGCCACTCAAGGACATTCAGAGACTTGTCCCGAAGCCACTCCTGCATTGTCTTGGTTGTGTGCTTAGGGTCGTTGTCCTGTTGGCAGGTGAACCTTCGTCCCAGTCTGAGGTCCTGAGCACTCTGGAGCAGATTTTCATTAAGGATCTCTCACACTTTGCTCCGTTCATCTTTCCCTCGAACCTGTCTAGTCTCCCAGTCACTGCCGCTGAAAAACACCCCCACAGCAGGATGTTGACCCCACCATGCTTCACCGTAGGGATGGAGCCAGGTTTCCTCCAGATGTGACGCTTGGCATTCAGGCCGAAGTTTTCAATCTTGGTTTCATCAGACCAGAGAATCTTGTTTCTCATGGTCTGAGAGTCTGTAGGTACCTTTTGGCAAACTCCAAGGAGTGGCTCTACCACCCTGATTGCTCCGTTTGGCTGGGCAGCCAGCTCTAGGAAGTCTTGATGGTTCCAAACTTCTTCCATTTCAGAATGATGGAGGCCACTATGTTCTTGGGGATTTTCAATCCTGCAGAAGTGTTTTGGTACCCTTCCCTAGATCTCTGCCTTCACACCAGTGGTGTAAAGTACTTAAGTACAAATACTTTAAAGTACTACTTAAGTATTTTGGGGGGGGTATCTGTACTTTACTTTGCTATTTATCTTTTTGACAACTTTTACTTTACTACATTCTTAAAGAAAATAATGTACTTTTTACTCCATCCATTTTCCCTGACACCCAAAAGTACTCGTGACATTTTGAATGCTTAGCAGGAAATGAAAATGGTCCAATTCACAAACTTACCAAGCGAACATCCCTGTCATCCCTACTGCCCCTGATCTGGAATTTGAAATGATACTTAAGTATGTTTTAGCAATTACATTTACTTTTGATACTTAAGTATATTTAAAACCAAATACTTTTAGACTTTTACTCAAGTAGTATTTTACTGGGTGACTATCACTTTTACTTGAGTCATTTTCTATTAAGGTATCTTTACCTTTACTCAAGTATGACAGTTGGGTACTTTTTCCACCACTGCTTGACCCAATTCTGTCTCAGAGCTCCACAGACAATTCCTTCGACCTCATGGCTTGGTTTTTGCTCTGACATGCACTGTCAACTGTCTGACCTTATATTGACAGGTGTGTACCTTTCCAAATCATGTCCAATCAATTGAATTTACCACAGGTGGACTCCAATGAAGTTGTAGAAACATCTCAAGGATCATCAATGGAAACAGGATGCACCTGAGCTCAATTTCGAGTCTCATAGCAAAGGGTCTGAATACTTATGTAAATAAGGTATTTCTGTTTTCGCTTTGTCCTTATGGGGTATTGTGTGTAGATTGATGAGGAAAATGTTTTCTTTAATACATTTTAGAATAAGGCTGTAACGTATCAAAATGTGGAAAAAGTCAAGGGTTCTGAATACTTTTCCAAAGGCATTGTAGCTCACTCTAGGACTGATGTGACTCTATCACGCTGGGCATTGGAAATGAATGACCTGAATACTCAAATAATAAAGTGCCTCTAATTATTTCTAAACCTCTCTTCATCATCTTGGTCTACAATGGTCTAATTTGCCTTTGGGCGTTGTTAATAATTGACATTTAGGCTTAAATACACTACTAAAGTACTACTTACCGGATCAATGATCTCAGTATATAATGCTCAAACATTAAGTATTTTATACTGATTTTTGTTGTGTGTGTCCTCAGATATTTTACTCCAGGGTTGTGACTGAGACCGCTCACCTCGTTGCCCAGTGGATGTCTATTGGCTTTGCACATGGTGAGTAGTACTTCGTATGACAAATTACTGCACTTCAGAAAAATAATGCACTTGAATCCAATCAAATTTGATATTGGCAATTACGATTTTAGGAGCAGTTTATAAGTCATAATACACTCTTCTTAGTGATTTATGAGAAATACGAATTTGTGAAATGGCACTATTCTAACATGCAGTATGCACATAATTCCATTCTGTTCATACTATATGGTGGTTAACTTTGTGTTTATATAGTATTTCATTACCCTAACAGGAGTATGCAACACTGATAACTTCAGCCTCCTGTCTATCACCATTGACTACGGACCGTTTGGCTTTATGGAAGCTTACAACCCAAGTATGTACTGTATCTCATTCATGCATATACTGCCTTTTCAGGACATATTGATATCTAATGTTATTCATATTGGCCCACTGTTTCTGTCATTTTGTACCTACAGATTTCTATTTCTTTTTCATATGTTGAACAGAATGCCTGTTGGTAGCCGACTTGTTTTTACCGTGGCGAAGAAGTGAAAAGAAACCTTCGTATCACTTATTTTGATTAAAGCTTACGTGGTACGCGTGATACGGAAACTTTAAAGGGATACTTCAGGATTTGGGCACTGCTAACTAGCGTTAGCGCAACGACTGGACGTCTACGGTAACTGCTAGCGTGTTAGTAGATGTCATTGCGCTAACACTAGTTAGCATTGGCTCGCGAAACTACCTCTAACTTCATTCATACTGAATGCAGAGACATAAACATGGTATCCATGAGTTCATCTCACTCTGGGGAAGTGGATATGAATCCCGAAGTATCCCTTTAATGTTTAGGTATCACATATCATGTAAGCTTTAATCAAATGAGTGATAGGAGCAGTGTGCAGGTTTCTCTTTTCTTTGAAGCGATCGTATTTTTACCACACACCTGCAATGAGAAGTGCTTTTTGTAATTTGAATCACTAGTGTTGAAGTAGGAAACGGATATTTTCAGATTTTGTCCCCAACACTTCTGATGAGGAGGGGAGGTACAGTATCGGGGCTCAGGCCAATGTTGGTCTGTTCAACCTGGAGAAACTTCTAGAAGCCCTAACTCCAGTGCTGACCATAGAACAGAGGCAAGGGTAAGCATGGGAAGGGTTATACGAACTGTTCTGACAAGTCTAACCCAAAACTTATTTTGAACCAATTCTGAAATGTGATATCGGTTTGCACGTCAGAAAAGTACTTCATTACTTTCCCATGACATTTGTTTGTCAGAGGATGTTGGGGAATGTACACTGTGACAGTACATTGTTTTTTTTTTTTTTTTTTTAAGTGCTGGGCTAGTGCTGAAAGGGTACCCACGTATATACCAGATGAGGTAATTTATCTCCCTCTCTCTCTCAATTTCTCTGGGTTGTGTGTGCATTTGAATATGTCTGTAAGTTCCCTTTTTCCTCCAAATATTATGTTCAACTTTATCATTCCAGGTTTCACAAGCTGTTCAAGGCAAAGTTAGATTTACTCGGCGAGGAGGAGGAGGAGGATGAATATCTCATTGCATTTCTGCTTAAGGCAAGTGGTTCATTGCTCTAAGATTCCGTGCGTGTGTGTCCATCTCTGACCCTGTGAGTGACCTTTGACCTGATGTTAGTATATTGTCCCTGTCCAGTGCATTTTATTGGCTGTCTTTCTCTTTCTCCTGTGTCTCTGATTGGCTTTTTCCTCCTCAGCTGATGGAGGACACAGGTGCAGACTTCACCATGACCTTCAGACAGCTGAGTGAAGCCTCAATGCAGCAGCTTCATAACATGTCCAACTTACAGGTCGTACATATTGCTCATTAACCCACTACAAACAATCGCAAGAGAATATACTGCTGACTAACTACATTATAGGGGCAATTTGCAATTGATACATCCATTTTGGGCCTTTTTAAACGAGTTATATATAGCCATTGATTCTTGAAGATGCGTTGTTTTTCAAATTGCAGATTGCCCCTTAAAGAACTAAAGTCCTCTCCTCTTTCGTCCCTGTTAGGTGATGTGGGCCCTGCAGAACCTGGCTTCGCATAAGATGTACCCGGAGTGGGTCAGCATGTACCTGCATAGACTAAAAAGGTATGTACAATAGGAATGCACTGTTATCATACATTTGGTTAATATGCTTTTTATGACCTCAGTTAGTTTCTCTGAAATATTCTGATGACTCATTACTCGACTGTGTCCCATATTTGAGGGACTTTGAGCAGTTCTGCACCGGTTCCAGCTGACATTTTGGTTTACAAAACACTCTGTGAACGTCGTTGGGTCCCATGTTTTAAAATAGTGCCGATATTGTACCGTCGCTAAGTACGATCATATTTATTTTAGTTAAGAAATGTGGAATCTTCTAGTAAGTAGTTTATTTGTTACTATATTTTGAAAGCATTTGTCATTTCTAGCCTCATTTCTAGCCTTCAACTTTTGTTGAATTGTAAGAATTTTTATGATTTTTCATATTTTCATTATATTGACACTATGTCATTGAGCTTGTGTCCTCTAAAGTGGGTACACCTCAGCAATGTATAACTTTTTTACCAGAAAGGAGAGTTCCAGACCCTTCCAAAACTATACACTATTACCAGTTATTGTTTATGGCCATTCATGAAAAGTAATTGCGTGTGGGTATGTCTCTTTAGGCAGAAATAAAATGTTTGCCCTATCATTTAACTGGCTCGATTAACATTAGTCTCACTGATCGATGGCATAATGTCAGGTGATTGATTCTTTGTTTTTAATGGCTCAGGCAGGGAGGTGATTCTGATGAGGAGCGTCAACACAGGATGAAAAGTAAGCAGTCGCTATGGGAACGCCGACAGATTGACCTGATAGCATGCTCCAGTCCTCTCCTACTGAATAAGGGCAAGGAAGAAAGGGGACCTTTGCAAATAATCCTGTTTGTTATTGATTTATTTTTGTTGCTTGCTAGAACGAAATAAACCTTTTACATCTGAGATGATCAAACTTTCCACAGGGATCAATCCCAGATACGTGCTGCGGAACTGGATGGCAGAGTCTGCAATACGGAAGGCTGAGGGGAATGATTTCTCAGAGGTAAATCCTTCGAACTACATTGAAATACAGGTTGTATTGTACGTAATTAACCTCATGAAAGCTATTTTCAGAAGGATGCAAACAGTCAAAACAGTACTACTTGATTCTGCCACTATTTTTCACTGGACTAAAACCGTACCTGCCACATTTAAGATTATCTTTACTTACTATGTACTCTGATCAATAGGTGGAGCTGCTGCAGCGGACACTGGCACAACCCTACCTCAGACAGGACGCAGCAGAGGAGGCGGGTTATGCAGCACAACCCCCATGGTGGGCCCAGGGGTTAAATGTCAGCTGTTCCTCATGAGGGATGCCTCTGCCCCAATGACAGGACGTATATTTGCAGTGTATTCAGAATGTGTTCAGTGCAAAACATTTCTCTTGAACACGTCATTCAGGATAACCAGTATCTGCATTGTTTAGCAACGGATGTTTGACTTTTCACAATTATCTTCCTAGCTATCGTGCTGGAATTATTCTGGAACTATACATTTAGTTCAGCGCACAACAAAAAACATTCATGCAACTGTTGGATGGCCAGAACCCTGATTGCTGACCTCATGCGATTCAAGATAAAGGAAAGGGCACAGATGCAATTTTGCAAACGCTCGTAACATGTAATGACATGTAATGACATGAGCAACATTACACTTTCATTTTTTATAAAACCGTCTCCCTTCGCCTCCAAGACGCATTTAAACAGTAATACTCTAGCCTTGAGGAAATGCTTCCACTTTTCCACCTCATTCATCCATCACCATACCAGTCTATATGTATGAAAACTGCATGTTTCTACATTCTGTGGTTAAACAGATATGGGTCCATTTAAAAAAAAAATAATACCCTATGACAGATTAGGGTGAATCTTAAGCATTTGATAGTGTAAAACATATTTTCCCCTTTGATATTTTCAAAATACACCCCACCCTCTAGGGAATAGGGTGCCATGTGGGACTCAACCCTTTACCAACAAATGTTATTGAGCGCAAGGTGTATAGGTACTTTGTAGAAAGTTCAAATAAAAAGAGGGCAGAAGTTCCCGCTCACAGTCCTCCCAAGTAGACACAACCAAATGTGAGTAATTTATTGCTCAGAATATACTAAATTATTTGTGTAAAGTGTTTAGCAAATCGCTGAGCCATAATTTGGTAGAGGGAACTTCCTTTTTCCAAAATGAGACACAGTTGTTGGGGCTTGGTTAACGTGTTTAGGGTTTGAGACTCCCAGGATGATCAGAGGCAGGTCTGGGTCAATTGAAGTCTCCAGAAATTCAGAGAGGATCCTAAAAATTCTAGACCAATAACCATGCAGGTTAGAGTATAGGACAAACCAGTGGAATAATGTACCCTCCACAGAATGACATATCACATAGGGGAGGTATCGGGAAATATCCTAAGCAGCTTAGTTTTGGAATAGTGTAATTTGTAAGATCTTGAAATGTATTAGACAAGATCTCAAGTTAATTGAGCAGGTGTGGCAATCCTCCCAGTCTGCAACAGAAATGACAGGGGCTAGTTCTTCCTCCCATTTTGTATTAACGGCATCTGTTTAGGGTGTGAAAAGTCAGACGAGATATCAGTTTGGCTGTGGTTGGACATATTTTGATACATCCATCAAACATGGAAGGTTTAGCATTTTCAAATGTAGGAAGATGTTTTAAGAGGAATCTGTAGGTATCAGAAAAAGTTATTTCTGGGAAGATTATAGGTTCCCTCAGCAAATCAGAGGCCAAGGCCATGTGTGTATATTACACACACACCTAAAGTTTGGACACCTATTCATTCCAGGGTTTCTTTATTTTGACAATTTTCTACATTGTGGAATAGTAAGACATCAAAAATATGAAACACACGGAATCATGTTGTAAGCAAAAAAAAAGTTACACAAAATATATTATTTTAGATTTTTCAAAGTAGCTACCCTTTGCCTTGATGACAGCTTTGCACACCATTGGCATTCTCTCAACCAGGTTCATGAGGTAGTCACCTGGAATGCATTTCAATTAACATGTGCCTTGATGAAAGTTAATGTGGAATTGCTTTTCTTGAGCCAATCAGTTGTGACAAGGGAGGTATACAGAAGAAAACCCTATTTGGTTAAAGTTCATATTATGGCAAGAACAGCGCAAATAAGCAAAGAAACAGTCCATTACTTTATAACATTAAACACTATGAAAGTTCCTTCAAGTGCAGTCAAAAAAACCAAGCGCTATGAAACTGGCTCTCATGAGGACCGCCACAGAACAAAGTTACCTCTTCTGCAGAGGCTTAGTTCATTAGAGTTAACTGCACCTCAGATTGCAGCCCAAATACATGTTTCACAGACTAAGTAACAGACAACTGTTCAGAGACTGCATGAAATCAGGCCTTCACGGTTGAATTGCTGCAAAGAAACCACTACTAGAGGACACCAATAAGTAGAGACTTGCTTGGGCCAAGAAGCATGAGCAACAGACTTTAGACCGGTTGAAATCTGTCCTTTGATCTGATGAGTTTGGATCCAACCGCCATGTCTTTGAGAGATGCAAAGTAGGTGACCGGATGATCTCTGCATGTGTAGTTCCCACTGCAAAGCATGGAAGTCTGATGGTGCTTAGCTGGTAACAGTCTGATTTATTTAGAATTCAAGTCTGACTAAACCAGTATGGCCACCACAGCATTCTACAGCGATAAGCCATCCCATTTGGTTTGCGCTTGTTGGGACTATCATTTGTTTTTCAACAGGCCAATGACCCAACACCTTCAGGCTATATAAGGGCTATTTGACCAAGGAGAGTGATGTGTGCTGCATCAGATGACCTGGCCTCCACAGCCACCCGACATCAACCCAAATGAGATGGTTCAGGATGAGTTGAACCACAAAGTGAAGGAAAAGCAGCCAACAAGTGCTCAGCTTATGTGGGAACTCCTTCAAGACTGTTGGAATAGCATTCATCGTGAAGCTGGTCGAGAGAATGCCACAAGTGCGCAAAGCTGTCAAGGCAAAGGGTGGCTACTTTGAAGAATCTCAAATATTGATTCATTTACCATTTTTTGGGTTACTACATGATTACATGTATTATTTCATTGTTTTGATGTCATCACCATCTCTACAATGTAGAAAATAGTACAAATAAACAAAAACCCTTGCATGAGTAGGTGTCCAAACTGGTACTGTATACACATGGACACAGCCCTTTACTGTCCCCATGGAGAAGCAAACCAAGACAAGCACTAGTCAAGTGTTTATTTATTGTACATTTCATAAATAGTGAGTACATACATGGTGAGCTTTAAGAGTTAATTCGTAAGTGTAGAGGATAACAATAAAAGTGCAGTTACTTCACTTGTTACAACGTGCTCGTGAAAAATTAGCATCTTGTGTCTTTTCTGTGAAGTCCTGAGGGGGGAAACAAATGTTGGAATTGAACAAAAAGGTGACATAACATTTCAAAAGCTGCTAAAAGTGTTTTACACACAGTAATGTACAGTAGGGTTTTTACAGTAGAGGACTACCTTGTGATTGAGAAATGTGTTTTTTCTGTTTAATCATTTGTCTCGGTCCGAGCTTAATATTACTTTCATTGTCAGGGTTGGACAAAGCCGCTTTCCACAACTTCTCTGTAGGAACAGAAATGAAAGGGCCATTAGTCACACATGTCAACGCAAATGTTTAAATAAACTTAAATATAGCAACTGCCAAACGTTTAAAACGCTCTATGGAACCAAAACAGGCTAAAACTCGTTTACACATTACATCAATAACAATGCTTTGGGCTTACCTTGTTGAGATTTCTGTGCCGCAAGGTAGCATTGGTCCTGGTGTTGGTCTTGGTGTTGGTCTTGGTTTCTCCATTTGTCCTGAAGTGGGACAGAGACGCACACGCCAAGGTTCTCCTCATTTCGCTCCCTGATGACATTGCCATGGGGATGGCGTCGCGGCCCCCCCAACACAGCAGCAGGGGGCCGATGGGGCTCGTCACAGGAACAGTTCTTCTCCCTCAGTTTTGAGTGCGGACCCATGGGACACTGCTGGATGGATCAAGAATGTATTTGACCACTTAAAAAGGTGCACTGCAGAAAACGCGCCGCATTTCCAGTGGTGTAAAGTACTTAAGTAAAAACACTTTAAAGTACTACTTAAGTAGTTTGGGGTATCTGTACTTTATATTTGACAACTTACTTCATTACATTCCTAAAGCAAGTCATGTACATTTTACTCCATTCACTTTCCCTGACACCCAAAAGTAATCATTACATTGACAGGAAGTTGGTCCAATCATGCACTTTTAGAGAACATCCCTGGTCATCCCTACTGCCTCAGATCTGCCAGAATCCCTAAACACAAATGCTTAGTTTGCAAATTATGTCTGAGTGTCGGTGTGCCCCTGGCTATCTGTAAATAAATAATTGTTTGCTTAATAACAAATGTGAAATGATATATACTTTGATAATCAAGTATATTTTAAACCCAATACTGCTAGACTTTTAATCCATTTTACCAGGTGACTTTCACTCAAGTCATGACAATTGGGTACTTCTTCCAACCACTGACCATTTCCTGGTTGCTAAAATTCTAATAGTTTGCTTAAATTCAGTTTGACAAAAACAAGCAAGTATAGTGTAGAGAATCATAGCACCATTAAAACCAAAAATGTGCTATTTTCAGCTGGTGTATAAAACGGGAAGTAAAAACCAAACTTAATGGAAGCATAGAATGTGTATAGGTTGGCCCTATTCAAAAGTAGTGCACTATATATATATCAAATAGTGTCATTTGCCAGTGTACAACAGTGTGCAGTACTTGCCTCAGAGTGGCGCTTCATGGAGGAGTGAGGCCTCCTGGGGTCCCTCAGTTTGGGCCCCGGTCCTGCCCGACAAGAACTGTTAGGTAGATTGATATTTCATGTCATTACGGCGGGAACATGTCATGTCAAACCAGCAGCAGACAAAAATACTAATTGAGAGCTTGGGACAATAAGGTTCTGTCTGCAAAGCCATGATTGAAGTCAATGGCTTTAAAGTTCTAAGCCCACATTGGTTTGAATGGTGAAAGCCATTTTTCATCTTGTATTCTTTTCATCTTGACTTGGGGTACTTAGAGTACTGTGTATGTAGAGAACATTGAACATAAGGCTATGTACATTGACAAATGCAGATTGAACCTTAGTCCCCAAGCGCAACATACTGTACAAAGCATAATCCAAAGTCCAAAGGCATAAAATGTGCCATGCCACAACCAATACCTGTTCTCAGAGGTCTCACCCTCCGTCTCTTCGTTTTGTGGTCCGCTGGGAACATCTGACCCGGAACCTTTCCTTGTTACCCGCCTCCGGGCGAGGCTTTTGCAGGCTGCACACGTCTGGGCTAGGATATATTCCTCCCATGGTGGAACGGGGACCCCTTGTCGTTTTACAATCAGAGCATCCAGGCCTGGTCCTGGACTGCCAGGTATCTTGTTCACGTTGCATTTTGTCGTCAAACATCTGGCACAGATGCGCTCCCTTTTGTGGCCACCAGAGGTCACCGTGTTCACATTGAAGGTCCGGTTAGCACAGAACTCTTGATCAGAGTAGCTCCTCCTGTCAACCTTGTCTCCGAGTCTGCATCCCTCTCCCTTAAGCCTGAGTGGAGCGGTTGTAGTGACTGAAACACAACGAGGACCTTTAGGCTCATGGTCATGGTTTGGTTTCCCTTTGGGGCTAGACAGCTTAAGTGGGCTGCCTCTGAGGATCCTGCGCTGCTCCTCAACATCAGAAGGCATCTTGCTGTGATAGTAGACGTTGCCAAAATCACCCAGCCAGCTAGTTGAGGGACGGTACGTGGGTAACCCCCCAAAGGAGGCATCCTGATGATCAAGGTCACTCACCGCACCCCTCTTTTGACTGGTATCTGGAGATGTGAGAGCATTGTCCGTTTTGTTAGGACTGGATATTGCAGGTACCTCCATCACATTGGGGACCATCTCTGCCATTGATATATTTTCATTCCAAGGGCTCTCCACCATGGGGGCTTCCTCCACTAGAGAGACCACCTCAGCTGTGGGGACTTTCTCCGCCCCAGGGATCTCAACCTCCACCATAGGGACCACCTCAACCGTGGGGACTTCCTCCACGACCACGGGGCTCAGTGCCTCCCTGTGTGGCTCCATCAGGCCCTGCTGGAGCATAAACTCTGCTGAGGGGACGTACGGTGCCAGAGACGCCGACCACACAGACGCCTCAATCTTCCTCAGCTCTTCTAAGTACTGCATGTCAAAGGGCAGGTGGAGGATCTTAAAATAGACACTCTTGGAGCCGTTCCCACTCAGTTCTCCGTCATTACTTGAAAATTGAGGCCCATCGGCATTGTGGCTTTGGACCACCACTCTGTAGTCCATATCCGATTCAGAAATCCCTGGTCGTTCGGCCAGTGTTTCCGCGATGAAAGAGTCACAATCGTCAAGAGCAAGGAAGTTATCTGGTCCGCCACTCGAGGGCGACCCATCCATTAGAAGTATATCCGTGCAGGCTTGCTGGAGACACTGATCCCTTTCCTCCCCAATCAAACCCATCCCCTCCTGGCCATGGAGCATCCTGCCCTGTGAGGCCTGGTGGTGGAGGGAGGAGGAAGAGCAGAGCTGCATCAAGTCTTCATCGGTCCCAGACACGCTGTGGGCAGTGCACAGTTCAGATGTCTCATGGGAGTGGAGGATATTTAACCCTGTAGGCGTGCTGCGGCACTCCAGCCTCAACTCCTCCACCTAAGACAATAGGATGGTATTTTGTCAGTTTATATACAAATTTGCCTTGCGTCATAACTCATTACGAGACACCAAAAATATACAGAAACAGAACACCAGGAACTGTACAGGGGATAAAAATAAATGACAAATTCACAACACCTCTGTCTGGAACACAAAGCTGCCCTTCTGGGGTGCAGCAGACCTGGTGGAGATAGGAGTGTTGGAGGCGGGTGCCAAAACAATGTCCTGGTAGGCTGGTGATTTAGACATCACCTCCTGCACAGCAGAGGCTGGGGATAGTGACTGGGCAGCTGTGCAACTGGTATCGCTGCCAGATTCAGAGTTGGTTTGGACATTACTTTTCATAGACGAGTCAGCGTTAGAGAGTTTGGGGTCAGAGCGTGCTGCGCCTAATGTTGGCTCAGTCTGTACCTAGGATGAAAGGGGAATATTGTCTTAGTACTGCTGTATACAAAATAAAAACATTCAACATAATACATATAGGTACATTGCACATTATCCATATGTACAACCACAGTGCCTTCGGAAAGTAATTAGATCTGTTGACATTTCCCACATTGTTACCTTACAACCCTTTTCTAAAACAGATTAAATAAAAATCCTCTGCAATCTACACAACACCCTATAATGATAAACCATAAACTGGTTTAGAAATGTTTGATTTATTAAAAAAATTAACTTATTTACATAATTATTCAGACCCTTTGCTTAGATAACTCAAATTGAGCTCAGGTGATTCCTGTTTCTATTGATCATCCTTGAGATGTTTCTACAACTTGATTGGAGTCCACCTGTGGTAAATTCAATTCATTGGTCATGATTTGGAAAGGCACATACCTGTCTATGTAAGGTCCCACAGTTGACAGTGCATGTCAAAAGGAAACCATGACATGAGGCAAAAGGAATTGTCGGTAGGGCTCCGAGACAGGATTGTGTCGAGGCACAGATCTGGGGAAGGGTACCATAAAATGTCTGCAGCATTGAAGGTCCCAAGAACAGTGGCCTCCATTCTTAAATGGAAGACGTTTGGAACCACCAAGACTCTTCCTAGAGCTGTCCACCCGGCCAAACTGAGAAATCAGGGAAGGGCCTTGGTCAGGGAGGTGACCAAGAACCCGATGGTCACTAAAAGAGCTCCAGAGTACCTCTGTGGAGATTAGAGAACCTTCCAGAAGGCCAACCATTTCTGCAGACAGCGCGCTTGGAGTTTGCCAAAAGGCAGCTAAAGGACTCAGACCATGAGAAACAAGATTATCTGGTCTGATGAAACCAAGAGTTAACTCTTTGGCCTGAAAGCCAAGTTTCACATCTGGAGGAAACCTGACCCCATCCCTACAGTGAAGCATGGTGGTGGAAGCAGCATGCTGTGGGCATGTTTATCAGCAGCAGGGACTGGGAGACTAGTCAGGATCGAGGGAAAGATGAATGGAGCAAAGTACAGAGAGACTTAATGAAGACCTGAGTGCTCTGGAGCAGGTTCTCAGACTGGGGCGAAGGTTAACCTTCCAACAGGACAACAACCCTAAGCACACAGCCAAGACAACGCAGGAGTGGCTTCTGTACAAGTCTCTGAATGTCCTTGAGCTGCCCAGCCAGAGCCCGGACTTGAAGCCGATCGAACATCTCTGGAGAGACCTGAAAAGAGCGGGCAGCAATGCTCCCCATCCAACCTGACAGAGCTTGAGGGCAGAAACTCCTAAAAAACAGGTGTGCCAAGCTTGTAGTGTCATACCCAAGGAAACACAAGGCTGTAATCACTGCCAAAGGTGCTTCAACAAAGTATTGAGTAAAGGGTCTGAATATTTATGCAAACATTATCTCTTCTAATAAATTAGCAAACATTTCTAAAAACCTGTTTTTCTTTGTTATGGGGTATTGTGTGTAGATTTAGGGTTAAAAAAATATATTTTGTCAACTTTAGAATAAAGCTATAATGTAACAAAATGTGGTAAAAGTCAAGGGGTCGGAATACTTTCTGAAAGCACAATACCTCAGAGTTGATCATCTCCCTGCTGGTGGCTGGGGCATTGTGCTGGTAGCGGAACCTGTGGGCATCAGTCATTATAGACATATCCATTATAATAGTATGAGGTGATTTGATGTATGAAGGTGTTAATACATTGTATGGTATACTGATGTATAAGAATTCTTTGGTGTATTTCACACAATCATTGGCTTGGCATACGACATTGGTAATGAAAGCAATGTGAACTTCAATAAAATACTCCAAACAACCTGCGTGCATGGTAAGCCATGGTCTGTGGGTAGTGGGCGGTGTGGTAGTGGGGGTTGATCATACGCCTGTAGTCCGCCAGGTGGAGCTGAGAGTGGGGTAGGATGTAACCCGGAGGCTCCATGTAGGGACTAGGCTGGAAGGGACTCTGTATCATACCATAACCTCCTGACAAACAGATTCAAATTCAAACAGTGTCCATCTTTACTTTAAGTGACAAAATTCACACACATGACCTACATGGTACTTAACAGATTTTAGTGTATAAACGTGGCCCTTCTAGACCCTGGTCAAAAGAAGTGTACGATGTGTGCCATTAGTGCAATAATAGGGGGCCATTTAGGATAAGACCAAGGCTTTACTGGAGGTCAATACCTCCATGGTACTTACCCATCCCAGGGAAGCCACAGTAAGGGTTGTATGGCATGGGCCACTGATAGGGTAGAGCAGAGGGGTATAGCTGGGAAGGGTATGGCTGGGAAGGGTATGGCTGGGAAGGGTATGGCTGGGAAGGGTATGGCTGGGAAGGGTATGGCTGGAAGGGTGTATGTAGAAGAATGGTCTGCTGTGCTGGATGTGGTGGGGCTGCTGGTGCTCAAATGACAAAGTAGATTATTTTTTTTATTCACAGGATACAGATTATAGTACACAGTTCAATGACACTCTTGCCTTGGTGTATTTAGTCAGATTCCGTTGCGCAACATTATTGCGCATGCGGCAGGTAATCTAGTGGTTAGAGCGTTGGACTTGTAACCGAAAGGTTGCAAGATCGAATCCCCGAACTGACAAGGTAATAATCTGTCGTTCTGCTCTTTTGAGAATAAGATTTCTCTGAACTGACTCGCAAAATGTTAAACAAAACGCCGTTATTTGTATAATCGAACATTATCCGTTTGGAGTACTGTTTCCACACAGAATTCGATTAACACAATTTGTGACAGGTAATCCTAGGTTGTATTCATTAGTTTGATTCCATAACATTTAGTTGCAAATGTTTTTCAACAGAAAACGTTTGTTTACTCTAAGCTAACGGAACAAAGCGGGGAGACCTACCAGGGATGTATTCATTACAGATTGATGCAAAACATTGTTAAACGAAAACGAGTGTTTGTAGGACAGAAATTAACTATGTCCCCTCGTTTGTGCAGTTTGTTTCCATTGCAATCAGTAACGAATACGCCGCTGAAATTATCAAATTTAAACTGTTGTAAAACGTTTTACATTGAGTTTAGCAACGGACTAAGACTAATGAATATACCCCAAGTCTCACACAGGAGGATCTTCGTAACTATTAAGACAGAAGGAAATGCCAACAAGTCCAAACATCCGCTACATTCACTTTCCATAAACGCTTACTTGCTGGTGTGGGGGCTGGTCCTCAGGACGTGGAACTCCGTAAGGTCCAGGGTGGCCTGGGTGTCGGGGCCCCTGGCCCGGCTGAGGTCCATGGGCTGGGTTGGGCCCACGAGGGCCCGCTCCAAATGCATGCTGTGCTGTAGACGCGGTTGTTTCCATATCTGTAGGAGAATTTAAAAAACGCAGGGTGAAGAGTAGGATATTTCCAACACAATTCAGTCCCCCTTCCTCATCTCATCAATCAGTGTTGGTATTATCTACAGTTTACTATGTTTGTTTGAATTTTCAAACGCTTTTGAAAGTATGTCTAAGCACGCAAACGCTTTAAGAACACTAAGCTCTTTAAATTATTACGCTAAAATTGGGGGGGAGAGGCAGGCAATGAACAAATTTTACTTACTCGCAAAACGAATATAACTATCTAGGAACCAGTATGGCAGGCGTGATGGGAATTAAATAGGGAATTGAAGAGGGTTGGGCCATTGACCACGTTTTGGATTTTTAAAAATGATAGCCGATTACTAATTATTTCAAGGTGCACCTGATTCCGTTCACCCAACTACCCAATCAATTCGTAAAATAGGTTGTCGTAATGACGGTAGAGACACGGAATGATCGGCTATGAAAAGCCAACTGACATTTACTCCTGAGGTGCTGACCTGTTGCACCCTTGACAACCACTGTGATTATTATTATTTGACCATGCTGGTCATTTATGAACATTTGAACATCTTGGCCATGTTCTGTTATAATCTCCACCCGGCACAGCCAGAAGAGGACTGGCCACCCCTCAGAGCCTGGTTCCTCTCTTGGTTTCTTCCTAGGTTCTGGCCTTTCTAGGGAGTTTTTCCTAGCCACCGTGCTTCTACACCTGCATTGCTTGCTGTTTGGGGTTTTAGGCTGGGTTTCTGTACAGCACTTTGAGATATCAGCTGATAAGGGCTTTATAAATAAATTTGATGGCGCTCATTGGGCAAGTTCCTTTTGCATGACCCGGTGCCACGGGTGGGCGGAGTTTGGTATTTTAGAACATTCCATTGGTCCTTAAATTAAATCTCCAGGCACCGGGCCATGCAAAACAATCTCGCCCGTTGTTTTCACTTGCATCATTACCAGTAAATGTATACAGCTAACGAAAACTAGCTTGCACGTCAGTAATTGAAAGCAATAACTGTAATTTGCAATCATAACCTAAATAAGACTGTCAGCAACTTCACAAATGCTATGGCAAACTGACAAAATCCTACATGGCAATAGCATTGCCTCATGTCAAGTATTGTAACATTTGCCATTTATCAAGTTCTTTCATTTTCTAGCATAAAATGTGTATAATTCCAAACCATATGAACACTTACTAGCAGGTGTAATAAACCACAGCCAGGGTAGGGTACAATGAAATTCATTTTAATGATGCACACAATGGTCAAGCAAATCAACATTTCAAAGCCACCAACCCTGTGCTGGTGAATAAGTAGGTATTTTACCCCAAAAAATACAGTACAGTGCTAGCTAACAGGCTGTGTCTATAGACCTGAAAGTGTACTTTATTAGCCAAGGAGACTTTAACCAAGTCTCCTTGGTTTATCACCCCAAAGAATAAGTGTCCATCTATATTGTGCAATCTACTAAGTGCTATTTTTCTGTGCCATTTTATTTGATCAATGGTGTGACATTAACATCTTGTGTCTCCTCTCTTGGTGGACCCTGGAAGAAGCAGAAGAAGATTAGAAAAGGATTCATACACCAACATAACACAGCCATTCCAGTGTTTAATTGCTATATTGTAATTACTTCACCACCATGGCCTATTTATTGCCTTAACTCCCTTATCTTACCTCATTTGCACTCTCTGTATATAGACTTTGTTTTCTTTTGTTCTACTGTATGTTTTCTTTATTCCGTGTGTAAGTCTGTGTTGTCGTATGTGTCGAATTGCTATGCTTTATCTTGGCCAGGTCGCAGTTGTAAATGAGAACTTGTTCTCAACTAACCTACCTGGTTAAATAACGGTGAAATACATTATTATTATTTTTTTAAACAGCAAGGTTTTAGTGCACTGTAAAAGGGAATGAGGTTCCATTTAGGATGCAGCCCAAGTATTGCCAATAGTGAAACAACAGCAGAAGATGAATGAAAAACACATTACCTTTTCCCCTGTGACATCGTGGTGGCTCCTCTTCCTCGTCATCATTGTCCTTTTCCTCATCTCGCACTCTCTGGTACACCAATGGCTTCCACAGAGCTTTCCTCAGTGCCAGTCTTTCTGAAAACAACCAGACCTGAACATTACGTTCTCACATTCATAGAAAACACATCTGAAGTCATACGTGTCAGGCGTTTGAGGGGGGCTGATCATAGATCGCCACTCCTACTCAGATTATTGACACATGTCAGTGCTGCAGGTACTTAGGACAGCTAAAGAACATCCATTAAAATCTATTGATCGGGATTGGTTTATATTACCTTGCAGTGAGGCCTGTGGTTTTCGTCTGGGCTTGGCCCTACCTCTCTCCCACCTACCCAGTTCTGAAGTCTCAATGCCCTCTCTGCATAGTCCATCTAGAGAGGGGCAGATCTATGGTTTAGTGTATATGTAACAGTATAGCTTCCGTCCCTCTCCTCGTCCCTACCTGGGCTCCTCTGCACACATCGACAACAGCCACCCTCGAAGCATCGTTACCCATCGCTCCACAAAAGCCGCGGCCCTTGCAGAGCAAGAGGAACAACTACTTCAAGGTCTCAGAGCGAGTGACATCACCGATTGAAACGCTATTAGCGCGCACCCCGCAAACTAGCTAGCCATTTCACATCGGTTACATATAGGGAAATCAAATATCAGCCAACTCTGGCCCCAATAATGCATGAGTAGTGCGATGTTCCTATTTCAATGCGAGTCCATATTTATGTCAATGATGCCCTAATGGGCATCCTTGGGGCCATTAGAGTGAACCCATTAGTTTACTAATCAAATTGCAACGGTCGGAGGTTCAATGCCCGTTCTAGACAATCTATTTTTACGAAGAATACTTACCTTCGCATGTCTTGTGTTCCTTATCCCCTGCTTCCTGCCCACCTTCCACCACATGGCCTTCATAATACTCCAGCTCTGATCCCACCAGCACCATCTCTGGTTCCTCCTGCTGCTCCTCTGGGCCGACAGCCTCTCTACACTGGCCTCTCTTACAGCTGGGTTTGGGATGCTGTTGGATGTGTAGAGGCTGGTGTTTCTTGGGGACAGAGTGCTTCTGCACGACCACCCTAGTGGGTTGCGCGCCCTCATCACGCGTCCTTGCAGACTGTTGTTCCTGCTCGACAACATCATCAGAATCCCCCGCCTCATCATCGGCGTACACCCTCGGGCTGTGATGAACTTTAACCCTGCTTGCCCCTCCTTTCAACAGGTTCGAGCCACAGCAGGCGCACAAGAGCTTCTTGGACTTAGGACAGACTTTCTTAACCCCTGGCTCTCTGAGGTGCTCGACCTCTGCAGGGAACCTCCTCCCTGCGTAGACGGAGCTTCTGGGAAACCGATCCATGTCCTCCAGGTCGGTGGAGAACATCTCCTCTCGGGACGATAGCTCATCCAGGGAGGGACTGAGGACGCTTAGCCTTCCGTGGGCAGTCTGTGGGGGGCAGTAGTAGGAGTAGTAGTGACGGGCTGGGGAGGAGGTGGAAGCCTGGAGGTCTCCACACAGCAGAGCAGAGCTAGAGCTGGCAGAGCAGTCCTTCTGCAGAGTTCCAGCTGTCAGGACCTTGTCCAAATTAAATCCAGTTAAAGTTTGTCATAATATAGAGAATACAATGAAACGCTTACAAGGTGTCAAACACCGCAGAATGAATGAAATGCTTACAAGGTCTCAACAAACACTGCAGAATCAAAAAAAAAAAAAAAGATTAAATTAAAATGATAGTAAAAAGTTACCTTGTCAAAGGGCAGATGGAGGATCTGGTAGGAAAGGTCAACATCCAGTTTAGACAGACCTTTCCTATCTGGAACATCAAATGTTTCTTCCCCACGTTTAGTTTCCTCTAAGGCTTGCCAGTCAGAGGCTAGGGGGGATGGTAGTGACTGTGTGGAGAGCAGGTTGGAGCAGTGGCCCTGCCACCTAGATCCCTCAGTGGAACAAGTACCATCTGGATTGGTGCCGTCCTCCTCTGCGTCGTTGTCTACGTTTTCAGGTCTGGGGCTGTCTTCTGACTGCAAGACAGCAGACTGGAGGCAAAGATTTTCCAAAGAACAGCGATGAAGAGACCCCTCCGCATGTTGCTGCGGGTCCAGGTTCTCCTCATGAATAGATGAGCTGTCCAATGGGGGGTCTTCGTCAGAGTCTACAGCCCAGCCCTCCTGACCCAGCCTGCCGAGACTTCGGCTTGACTCACCGTCATAGACTGCCGCCGCGGAGTTACCGACGCTGAACAACCTGCCCATCGGAAACGACGACTGCAATTGGCTGCCTTCCAACTTACCACACGAGGCTCCGTGACCACTGTGTACGTCTCCCACCACCTCACAAGATTTCCTTCCCCCATCTGGCGAGAATATTCCGGAAGACTGGGAAACGACACCGGAATCCAGCTCTTTCTCAGAACCCTGCATCTCGTTGGCCCGGAGTTTGTCCAGACATTCTATGAGCTTGTTGAGCGCATCACTCGGGTCCGTCTGAGCCTCAGAACAAACCACCTCTCTCTGGGTGTGATCCTGGTGGTGGTGAATTAACTAATTAATGAATGAGAGAATATATAAAATAGCCTTATTCATCTGTGCACAAGTTGCACGAGAATACATACATGGTGGTGTTGTTGCTGTTGGCGGAACATGGGGTCATGCACAGGAGGTAGATGAAAATGAGGTGGTTCATACATGCGTCTGTAATCAACGGGATGCATGTGTGGCGCAACATATCCACCAGGATACTGCATGTATGGGTATGCGGACATGTATGGACTAGGACGTCCAAAGGGATAAACTCCTGCAGAGAACATAAGATTTTTTTTTAAACAATATGAACATGCAGCAATATTTGCATCCAAGAATATCACTAACTAAAACAGTAATAATCCACTGATATTATGGTTTGAGAAAAACTGTATGTCGCAAATGGAGGTTTTCCCCTATATAGCGGACTAAAGGGTCCACGTCCAAAGCAGTGCACTACAGCACTATATAGGGTGCCATTTGATTTGGGACCCAAACAAAGAAACATGAAAAGGTAGGCCTACCAGAACCAGGTAAGCCATAGTGGTTGTATGGGTTATTCATATTATGCCACTGATTGTGATGATGATACATGTTGTAGTAAGGTTGAGAAGCCGGCTGAACATAGAAGAAGGGCCTTGGGTGATTGACCTGTCGCTGGTTATGCTGACCGCTTTCCATCGACTGTGGGTGTTTGCTCCCTTCTGTATATATTATATAAAAAAAACGAACAATCATTGTCATTCCATTATGTTATGATTAATCAGTGTTAATTAAAAAAATAAATAAAAAGTTTTAGGTCATATAAGTTCATCCAGAGAGCTTCAGAATCACAAATAATTGGTGCAGACTCATAGCAGCCGAGTGCCAGACACATTGTGTCTGGAGATAAGGATTTGCCTGGAAACCCGACGGCAACAAACGCTAATTTCTGCACGACGTAGAATTCTACGCAATTCAACGTTGGGTTTCCAGGCAAAATGACAGCAATGGAGTTGGCAAGAGTATAAACAGATATAAGACCAGGCTACAGTGACAGACTTATATCCATATTTAAACTTTGAAAACACTTGACAGGTAAATAGACAAGGGAAATTTGATTGGCCTACCGTCCATTTTCTGATGTATCCAACGATTATCAAAATGAGAGCGCTGGAAACTAGATGAGGCCTACTTCACAATGTTACTACTACAAATTGGAACCACTTTTTTCCCTTCACTGTCTCACAATCAAAAGAGCATCCTACTGAGTAATTTTACTTGGTAGACTCTTTCAGAACTATACTAAACTCTAATCTTCAATAGTTTGAGCTACGGATATCTACCGCCCAACCCGTTCAATCAGTTTTATAGATTACACCTGTGCTCCTAATTTGTTTTTTTGTAGTTGTTTTTTTTATTAAATTTTTTTGACATTTCACCGACATTTTCTTCCAGAAGAGGGCGCCATTTGCCTTGGAGAGACATTTGAAGATGGACCCTGAGGATTCGATTAAGTTGCCCGAGTTGAACCCGGCTATGGCCAATCACGTGACCTGGCGAAGGCGGTGAGGGAGGCGCGTCGTGCTCAAATCGAACGGTAATCTGCGCTGCTTGGTAATATTGTCAACAATGCAGCATGGTGCATCGTTCATAAACATTCATCTCTTTTACATAAAATATATGTTCGAATTTTCAAACTAGTTTTAATTGAGGAGGCAGATAAAGCGGTTTTATCAAAAGCAATTATTTGTGCATGTGAAAAGCCCAAATCTTAGTCATTACTCCACGTGCTTAAAGCCCCCATGCAGTTTTTGTAATTTTATTTTTAAATCATCACTTTGTCTAATAAATCACTGTGTGTGTTTCTTTAACGAAAATAACTCAAATATATATATTTTTATCATTTATTTACTGAGCCTCCTTTGGCCCTTGAAATGCTCAGTGTGATCGCATGGGTGTTAGGAAACAAATGTGAAGATATTTACATACAGAGCCCCAATTGGCTGATAGGTTGGTCTAGAGCCCATCCCCTTATTTACCAAGAGAGTTTTCATCTATATTTTTCGTAGATATCTATTTACCACCACAAACTGATGCAAGTACTAAGACCACACTAAACTAGCTGTATAAGACCATAAGCAAACAAGATAATGCTCACCCAGAAGTGGCGCTCCTCGTGGCCGGGGACTTTAATACAGGCAAACTTGAATCCGTTTTACCTAATTTCTACCAGCATGTCATACAAAAAACTCTAGAGCACCTTTACTCCAAACACACAGAGACACGTACAAAGCTCTCCCTCGCCCTCCATTTGACAAATCTGATCATAATTCTATCCTCCTGATTCCTGCTTACAAGCAAAAACTCAAGCAGAAAGTACCAGTGACTGGCTCATTACGGAAGTGGTCTGATGACGTGGATGCTAAACTACAGGAATGTTTTGCTAGCACAGATTGGAATATGTTCCGGGATTCATCCGATGGCATTGAAGAGTATACCACATCAGTAACCGGCTTCATCAATAAGTGCATCGACGATTTCGTCCCCACAGGGTCATTACGTACATATCCCAACCAGAAGCCATGGATTAGAGGCATCATCCACACTGAGTTAAAGGCTAGAGCTGCTACTTTCAAGGAGCAGGACACTAATCCGGACGCTTATAAGAAATTCCGCTACGCCCTCCGATGAACCATCAAACAGGCAAAACATCAATACAGGACTATGGTTGAATCCTACCTCACCGGCTCTGATGCTCGTTCTACATTGTAGAATAATAGTGAAGACAGCAAAAATATGAAATAACACATATGGAATCATGTAGTAATCAAAAAAGTGTTTTAAAAAATCAAAATATGTTTAAGACGGAAGAAGGAAAGAAATTACAGAAATTAACTTTTTACAAGGTTAATTGAAATGCATTCTAGGTGACTATCTCATGAAGCTGGTTGAGAGAATGCCAAGAATGTGCAAAGTTGTCATCAAGGCAAAGGGTGGCAACTTTTGAAGAATCTCAAATAAAAAATATATTTTGATTTTTTTAACACTTTCGGTTACTACGGCCTACCCTGGCCAAACCCGGACGACGATAGGCCAATTGTGCGCTGCCCTATGGGACTCCCAATCACTGCCAGTTGTGATACAGCCTGGAATCAAACCAGGGTCTGTAGTGACGCCTCTAGCACTGAGATGCAGTGCCTTATACCGCTGCGCCATTCGGGAGCCCCTTTTTCTAAAATGGATTAACTAAAACATTTTTGCAGTCTTATACAATACTATATAACAACAAAGACATTTTTGCAAATGTATTAAAAATTAAAAACAGAAATACCTTATTTACATAAGTCTTCAGACTTTCTTTGCTATGAGACTTGAAATTGAGCTCAGGTACATCCTGTTTCCAGTTATCATCCTTGAGCTGTTTCTACAACTTGATTGGATTCCACCTGTGGTAAATTCAATTAATTTGACATGATTTGGAAAGGCACACACCTGTCTAATATAAGGTCCCACCATATGACAGTACATGTCAGAGCAAAAACCAAGCCATGAGGTCGAAGGAATTGTCCGCAGAGCGTCCGGCACAGGATTGTATCGAGGCACAGATCTGGGGAAGGGTGGCAAAAAAATTCTGCTGCGTTGAAGGTCCCTAAGAACACAGTGACCTCCATCATTCTTAAATGGAAGAAGTTTGGAACCACCAAGACTCTTCCTAGAGCTGTCCACCTGGCCAAACTGAGGAATCAGGGGATAAGGGCCTTGGTAAGGGAGGTGAGTTCATCTGTGGAGATGGGAGAACCTTCCAGAAGGACAACCATCTTTGCAGCACTCCACCAATCAGGCCTTTGTGGTAGAGTGGCCAGACGGAAGCCACTCTTCAGTAAAAGGCACATGACAGCTTGCTTGAAGTTGGCAAAAAGACACCTAAAGGACTCTCAGACCACGAGAAACAAGATTTCATGAGAAACAAGATTTTCTGATCTAATGAAACCAAGATTGAACTCTTTGACCTGAATGCCAAGCGTCACATCTGGTGGAAACCTGGCACCATCCATACGGTGAAGCATGGGGTGGTAGCATCATGCTGTGGGGATGTTTTTCAGCAGCAGAGACTGGGAGACTAGTCAGGATCAAGGGAAAGATGAACGGAGAAAAGTACAGAGAGATCCTTGATGAAAACCTGCTCCAGAGCGCTCAGGACCTCAGACTGGGACGAAGGTTCACCTTCCAACATTACAACGACCCTAAGCACACAGCCAAGGCAACGCAGGAGTGGCTTCGGGACAAGTCTCTGAATGTCCTTGAGTGGCCTTGACAGAGCCCGGACTTGAACCCGATCGAACATCTCTGGAGAGACCTGAAAATAGGGGAAAACATATCTGCAGAGGAGAATGGGAGAAACTCCCCAAATACAGGTGTACCAAGCTTGTAGCGTCATACCCAATACAATTTAAGTCTGTAATCGCTGCCAAAGGTGCTTCAACAAAGTACTAAGTAAATGGTCTGAATACATATGTAAATGTGATATTTAGTATATATTTTTTTACATCTGTTTAATCAATTTTATAATAAGGTTGTAAAGTAACAATGTGGAAAAGGTCAAGGTGTACTTTCTGAATGCAGTGTGTGTAAATATATTTTTTCTTACTTTTTTTTAAAATTTGCATTTTTGGTTAAGGGCTTGTAAGTAAGCATTTCATGGTAAGGTATTCTGCAAACGTGACAAACATTTCATTTTACCCAGATGAACAGTCATTGGTCTATTATAATCAGATCATATTGTGATTCATGATGTGGGCCGAAAGGTCCACATAATTTTCACAAATTCATTGTCATCGACCTCATAGTGTGGATATATCATTAAAAAAAAACTGGAAAACACGTTTTTAACTGCACTGCCTCTTCACCCTATGTCACTGTTGTTTTAAGCCGACTTTGCCGTCGCCCGCTCAGGACACATGGCTCACGCCCGGGATGTCCCGGTTCCAAATCGAATGCAATCAACGCTAACCCGGTACACCCGGGGCATGTCCGGAGCATTAATATAATCCCCTAACTGAGACTGTTTTTGGGCGCTTGCCCAGTATCCTCATTTGGCCCCTGTTGTCTTGTGCGGCGCCTGCGTTGTCGAGAAAGGTTTCTTGCTGGTTGCCTCTCGCGGCCTTAATTGTGTAAATTCGGCTTCCGGAGCTAGATACTTTCTGTAATAGCAAGAAAAGACCGGTCGGCGTCGAGTATTGCATATCGCCTTAAATTAGCTAGTGTAAGGAAATATGTTTGTTTAATATCTTAACAGCCATATATACATGCATAGCTAACTCATTCTAGTAATGTAACGGTTGCTTGTTAGCCAGCTCACAGTCTAGTTAACGCCGACGTCTAAAACCTAGCTAACGAGCTTAGCAAATGCTAACCCTTCCTAGCTAGTGCTACGTTGCTTGCTTACGTTGGATATTATTTACCTGCTTGCTTAGCTAGGTCTATGAGACTGCTGGAAACTATACGGACCTACCTCATCACTATAGTTAGCTAACTGAATAATTTGTTTGGCAGGATATGTGTGGGTGTAACGTCAATTCCCGAGTCGGGGCAAGAATTACCCGGAAGGGACGAGCAACTGCCGCCTTTGTAGATGTATGATCAAGCTAACATAACTGTAGACAATAGCTAATAGTTGCAGCGATTAGACTGTGTGGGATCCGGCAATCAAGCTTTCACGTCTAATTGCGGATAAATCCTTCGAAAAGAAGAACGGTGAGTATGCGAACTAGTCTGTCATCAGTCACCACATCCACTGAAGGCCTGGCTTGCTTATCCATGTTTTGGATGGGGGGGGTCTGGGAAGTAGCTAGCTTAAATTGGGCAGTAACCCAGCCAACTAACGCTAGCTTGCTAACCTAGCCAGAATGTTTAGCTAGCTAACACCGACAAAGTAACGGTAACGTAGCTACAGTAGTTTGATAACATTGACTAGCTATCCAGTTGCTCGAATTTAGCTAAGTGTTTGAATTTGAATTATCACCATGCAATTAGTCGCTAGGTTAGCCAATCAACTTCTAGCTCTTTTTTTTGTTTTTTTGTTACAGTGACCGTAATGTGGCCTAGCAGTAAGGATGTCATGTAATACAGATAATTAACATGGCTAACGTTAGTCACTAGCTGGCTAGGCATTTTAATTATTGGCCAGTTTTCTAGAACAACTCCTACAAATAATTTGGTAACCGTTAAGAATTTTCAGCGTCCTAAAGTCAATCGAGATTGTCATCTTGTAGTCCTAAAAACCGGAAATGAGTTACCTCTTCTTAAATTCAGCCATTCCTATGGGGGAAATTAATGGGGTTTTGGAATAAACGTCGAAAATAAGGTCTGAGGTTAACACAGGCTTAGGAGTTCTTAAACGTTTTGTTCTATGATATCATATCAGTCAGTTAACATGACCTTCATGAATTAGGAAGTCCTTATGTTCTTTTGATTAAATGAATGCTTAAAAATGTACAAAGTGACGTTAGCTGATGAATGTTCTTATAGAACAAATTGTATATTATCTCCTAAACCTGTGTTTACCACAACTTATTTTCGGTGTTTATCCCACAATCTTATGTATTTCCCTATAGGCTTCGGCCAATCAGCCATGGCAGAGTTGGTGCCTACAAAAAGACGCCATTACCATTGCGCTCTCGGTTACAGATGGCACCTGTTAGCTGGCTATGCTAACGTTAGCTAGATGAGTTTGCTAACCAACCACTAGCTAGTTGGCTAACAATAGTCAGGCAATTAGCTACCTACAATAAGATTTCTTTATCAGTACACAGGCGAAAGTAAGCCATATTTAGGTTAGCCAGCTTTATGTCCCATGTTGTGGGGAGGAGAGCATAAAAACACAAATCATTGGGCCAGTTCGTTTTGCATGGCTGGTGCACCAGGTGGTTGGAGATTTCACTTAGACATGCTCCGAAACTACTGTCTGTCTTCAATTAGCCACAGAATCCCTAATTTGAAAGCAACTGTTTTTCTAGAAGTTGTGCTGCTCTATTTTCACTTATGTGCGCCAGCCCCTAGCAATTCGACTTGTAGCCAATGAGCTTCAGCCCCTCGCCACTTAATTGACATATAGTAAGATACACACACACACACAGCAGAGAGAGCAATGAAGTGGTGCAAATATCTACACACTTGTGGTGTAGTACGCAATTTTTCAGGGATCACTTTTGGCTCGTGAGTGCTACTTTCAGAACTCCTGGCTAAAAAGTATATGAAAGTACCATTGAAAGTACCATAGAAACTAAGGACCAATGGTAATGGTCTAAAATGTGTGTACTCTGCCCACCTGGGGCACTGGGCCATTAAAAATAACTCACCCATTGGCAAGTGAAGTGAGATGGCTAACGTCATCAGCCTAGTAGTAGTAGTACAGTGTTTTGGTGCGTGGTCACCAATGTTGCCAGCTCGGGACTGTATGTACAGGTCCATGTTAATTTGTTGATCTTAGAAGAATGCTTACTTCACACTGTTGCCTGTCAAGATTGACGTAGCTAGCTATGTCAATGGATGGACAAATTGGCTATCATCAACTGGTGGGCGGGAAAGTGTTATTTAACAGACTGATGTGGCCATGTTCTTAATGACTAACCTCCAACCATGTGCCAGAGTGGAGAAATAACCAATAACAACGGTTGTAATTCAACTACTTCACTTATGGAAGGCCTGATAATCTTTTGCCTTTCACATGTGGCCACCCATGTGGTTTACCTGGCGAAATTGCTATTTCTGTCACCAATTGCCCTTAGTTTGGCGTTGGTAGGACTGCATATGGTGTAGGCTACACCACTTCAAGCCAATGGGCTGGATTGCTAAGAAAATTGCCTTGATAGCATGGCAGCTGAAGTCATCCAGGATATGACTATGCATGCGTCCCAAATGGAACCATATTCCTTATTTGGTGGACTACTTTTGACCTGGACCCATAGTGCACTACTTTTGACCAAAGTCCTATGTAGGGAATAGGGTGACATTTGGGACATGCCCTATGAGTGGTGTTAACTTACAGCTCTGAAGCCACAGCCAAAAGCATGTTCTGTGTCCTGATTTTTCTGTAGATTTTTTTTTTTCTGTAGTGCCCTGTTACCAACAAATTAATCTGACAGTTGGTTTTATCAGGGCCTCGCTCTCTCCCATTTTAATTGCTTGACACAGGCACATAGCAGGCTGTTAGTGAGTGCAATGAGTCTCTCCAAGCGGAGCCAGGGATGGATGGATGGATGGATGGATGGAGGGGAGGGGGGGGACCTGCCAGGGGAAACCAGATTGTTGACAATGCACTTTTCTCATGTGGAAGGGATTGGGGATGTGGGCTGATCTGACAGGCAGGGAGTGAGAATGGTGGCGAGGGGGATGGGGGGGAGGAGACTGTCTGCCTGAAAAGCAGATTCTGTTATTCAATGTAGTATTAGGCCTGCTATGCACTTTATGTTCTGTAGCGTGTCCCTGGAAAATGTCTTAAGTGAGATCAATATAAAGTTAACAGGAAGTATTTATACACAGAAATGTTGGGAACAACATGTTATTGTCTGTATCTGTCCTGTATTCCTCCCCTGAGCTGTTATAGGCTGTTTGTTTGATGCATCCTATCCCCTCCATAGTGCACTACTTTCGAACAGCTTCTCATGGGCCCCTGGTTAAGTGCTATACATAGGGAACAGCCCTGTTTTCTGTGTCCTGGGCCTGATCTGATCTATGGAAAGTGCTTTTATTGATTTGTTCTATTCTGTGTTTCAGCCCAGCACTGATTTAGCTGCATCACTATCACCACCACAGCCAGTCTGCATCTCCTGTCCCCACTACCTCCATCCAGTCCCCTGTGCCTGCCTGTCTTGTCTGCTCTGAGAGAGACCGGTCTATCTGGGCTATACAGAGCAACGAAGAACAAACACAGCCGACATTGAAGCACCAGCACTGACTGGTTTTTGGCTCTAGAGACCACACTAAGGACTTAGACAGAGGGAACTTCCTGCGCCACTCTTAACACTAAGAGGGGAACCAACCTGATTTTGATCACCCTGCATCCTGTCTTCTCTTCCATAACAGGGGAACAGAAGGAGTTGCTGCTTCAGTTTTTTTGCTGCAGAGGTCCTCTTTATCCTGGTCCTGGGACACAGCGTATTGTTTTGGTCAACACCCCTGCTCTGTTCTACCCTGCCGACATCAGCCAACGGTGGTGTCACAAAGCAGAGGGGTCTCTGTACCCTGTCGTCACTTTGATTTATTCTCATCCCCCCCCCCCCCCCCCCGGGTTGGTTTTGAGTCAACACCGCTGCCTGCCTGCCGACATCAGTCATCACAAAGCAGCGGGGTCTCTTTCTGTAGGAGTCTGCAGTAGCTTTTAGGTTACTTATCTCCTCCCCCCAATTTGGTTTTGGAGCCCGGTTCTTTTACCGGCTGCTTGAACTGCTGAAACTGGGGCGCGATTCATGGGATGCAACCATGTCGGATCTCAGTGAGCGCAGGCCAGTTAACATGGACTACGCGGTCTCCCTGCTGGAGCAGCTCAACTTCTTCTATGAGCAGAAGTTACTGACTGACGTGGTGCTGCTGGTGGAGGACAACGAGTTCCCATGTCACAAGATGGTCCTGGCCACATGTAGCTCCTATTTCAGGTGAGTCACTGTGGTGTCTTCTGGACTGTTCTGTGCAGCAGAATGTTACGTACAAGTACTACAGCTCAGCATCTTGTGACTATGATGTAGCCCTAGCCCTCGCCCTGCCTGAGCAAGCCTATTTGGGAACCCATTAAGTCACTCCTGGGCTGTGTCTGAAATGGAACCCTATTCCCTATATAGTGCACTTACTACATAAGGAACAAGGTGCCATTTGCGACACACTCCTGGGCTTACTGTTGCATGTGTGTGTTGGGGAGAGAGAACTGTGAAATGGTTCAGTTAGGCCTGCATTTAGCTTTCCAGTATTCACCTATGTTGGAAACATGACAAGCATTAGTCTGACACTCTTAGGATTAGGCTACACATTCCACCTTCTCCCTGAAGTTAGTGTGCGTTTCAAATGGTGGCCCTAAAATGTCAGATCCTACTTCTCTGTTTGTCAGTTATTAATCACTGTTTAGTAGTAGTAGTAGAAGAATGACGCAATTTTAGTCTGTGGTTCAAGAGAAGGTAGGCCCAGGGGGCTCATTTAGAAGCACAACATTACATAGCTGCAGTGGAGATGCTGACCGGGCAACCCCAGACACCACATTGATTTATATGCAACGCAGGACAAGCTAGTTAACCTAGTAATATCATCAACTGTGTAGATTGTTTATAAGACGTTTAATGCTAGCTAGCACCTTACCTTGGCTCATTGCAGCCACGAGGTCCTTTTGACGCTGCACTCGCACAACAGGTGGGCAGCCTGCCACGCAGTTTCCTCATGGATTGTAATGTAATCGGCGTCCAAAAAGGCCGATTACCAATTGTTATGAGAACTTGAAATCGGCCATGCCGATTAATCGGTCAACCTCTAGATAAGAGGCTGCGTGAATCAGGCCTTCATGGTCAAATTGCTGTAAAGAAACCACTACTAAAGGACAGCAATAAGAAGACTTGCTTGGGCCAAGAAACATGAGTAGTGGACAATAGACTGGTGGAAATCTGACCTTTTGGTCTGGGTCCAAATTTGAGATTTTTGGTTACGACCGCTGTGTCTTTGTGACGCAGAGTAGGTGAACGGATGATCTCCACGTGTGGTTCCCACCGAGAAGCATGGAGGAGGTGGTGTGGGGGTGCTTAGCTTCTGACGCTGTCTGTGATTTATTTAAAATTCAAGGCACACTTAACCAGCATGGCTACCACAGCATTCTGCAGCGATACGCCATCCCATTTATGTTGTGCTTAGTGGGACTAATTTAATTTTAACAGGACAATGACCAACACAACTCCAGGCTGTGTATGGGCTATTTGATGAAGGAGAGTGCTGCATCAGATGACCTTACCTCCACAATCACCTGACCTCAACCCCAATTGAGATGGTTTGGGATGAGTTGGACTGCAGAGTGAAGGAAAAGCAGCCAACAAGTGCCCAGTATATGTGGGTTCTCTTTCAAGACTGCTGGAAAAGCATTCCAGGTTAAGCTGGTTGAGAGAATGCTAAGAGTGCAAAGCTGTCATCAAGGCAAAGGGTGACTACTTTGAAGAATCTAAACACTTTTTATGGTTACTACATTATTTCATAGTTTTGATGTCTTCACTATTATTCTACAATGTAGAAAATGGTACAAATAAAGAAATGCCAAATATTTGACTGGTACTATATACATGACGAGCTTATGTAGCCTAGTCTTTTGAACACAGACGTTCCTAGTAAAGATCCAGCAGACACATTTCCTGGCTGCTCTCCTCTCACACCCACCTATTCGTCCTCACTGATTCCCACGCACACCACTCGTTATCCGGTGACAACATGCAAAGCAGTTCCCCTCTTGGGTTCACAGAGGTATCCATTCTCTTGCTCTTGACGCGTTCTGGCTCTCTCCCATTCCCCCCCCCCCCCCCCCCAGGAGGTGTCCTTCTCTCCCTCTTGGCACTCTCTGGCTCTCCTCCCTTTACCCTCCTTGCTGCAGTTAAAGGGGCCTGGGGGGGGGGGCTCTGGCGTACTTATACTAGTAAGGGAACCCTTGTCACGCAGGCAAGCAGAGCTGGGTTGGTGTGGGGGGTATGCGAGAGGGGTAAGCTAGTGACACAGAGGATGCCTGCAAGGTTGTGTAATATCCAGCCCAGGGCCCTGGCAGGTCCAGATCTTGCTGTAAGCAGCACAAACTCACAGGTTTTGGTGACATATTGTTTTTGAAGGAGAAAGGCAGTGTCACAGACAGCTGTGTGGGTGTCAGGATGTTGTAGATCAATCCTAAACTCGTCCTAGGCCTCCCACATTTTCTTTGCCCTAGCACTACACAGCTGATTCAAATAACCAAAGCTTGATGACGAGTTGGTTAATTGAATATAGCTGTGTAGTGCTAGGGGGGGGGGGAAACAACGCATGGACCCAGAGGGGGCCCCAGGACCAAGTTTGAGAAACCCTGTTGTAGATGACTGTCTAATATGTCACGCTTAGTGTCTGTCACAATACCAATGTTTTACTTAACCCATAGCAGCAAACTACTGCTTTTAATGATGTGAAATAGCTGAAGTCAACAATTTTGAAATGGACAACGTTTTTAATGATGAGCTGACTGAGTACTGATCCCTGTCCCTCCCACCCTGTGTTCTCCCTCACCAGGGCAATGTTTATGAGTGGTCTGTCTGAGAGTAAACAGACTAATGTTCACCTGAAGAACGTGGACCCTGCCACTCTCCAGATCATCATCACCTATGCCTATACAGGCAATCTGGCTATCAATGACAGCACTGTGGAGCCACTCTATGAGACCGCCTGCTTCCTACAGGTGTGGTACCAGTCTCCTATTCCCCCCCCCCCCCCCCCCACTCCACTCGTCTGGGTCTCAACATTACTCTACTGATCTGATCTACAGAGGTAGATGTGTCCTGTCTTCATGAGTCTCGTCACATGACTACGTCACATCACTGACCCTCCTATTTCTGATCAGTGGACATTACTGAGTGTGTGTGTGTGTGTATGCCTAATTGAGTGATTGTGTCTCTTAGTAATATAATCGCAATGATGATCTTGATGATTTTCATGCAGTAGCTATTTCTCTATAATACCACTGCCACCCCCCCCCCCACCACCTATCTAGGTAGAGGATGTGCTACTGCAGTGCAGGGACTACCTGGTGAAGAAGATCCACGCAGACAACTGTGTCCGGATGCTGAGCATCGGGGATCTGTTCTCTTGTGTGGAGCTGAAGCAGAGCGCCAAGCGCATGGTGGAACACAAGTTCCCCGTGGTCTACCGTCAGGAGGCCTTCTTACAGCTGTCCCACGAGCTGCTGGTCGACGTGCTGTGCTCAGACAACCTCAACGTGGAGAAGGTGGGTACACACTTCTCTGGCTATACGTACCTAATGTACTTACTACATACTTAGAAATATTCCTACCGGTATGTGTACTTTAAAAAATATATATCTTTTTGTAACTCTGTCTTAACATTGTTTCTGTGTTTCTTATCCCCGAGCTGTAAAGCTAGTTGCCCCTAGGGGATAAGAATGTGGCTTCTGGCTACGCAAAATGACTGCTTGTAAAACTGATACTACATTGTGACAACACCATAGCTATGTTTGATGTTAAAATATGATCTTTTCTCTCAGGAGGAGACGGTGAGGGAGGCTGCCATGCTGTGGCTGGAGTATAACATGGAGGCTAGGTCCCAGTACCTGTCTTCAGTTCTCAGCCAGATCCGCATCGACGCTCTCTCCGAGGTGACGCAGCGCGCCTGGTTCCAGGGCCTACCGCCTAACGACAAGTCTGTCGTAGTGCAGGGCCTCTACAAGTCCATGCCCAAGTTCTTCAAACCCCGCCTTGGCATGACCAAGGAGGAGATGCTCATCTTCATGGAGGCCACGTCGGAGTGGCCGTCTGACATGGGACAGGTGATGGCGGGCCCCAACCACACGGTGGTGTGTTACAGCCCGCAGGCCGAGAAGGTCTACAAGCTCAGCAACCCGCCCGGTGACCTCCAGAAGGTTGGGACGCTCGTCACACCCGACAACGACGTGTTCATTGCCGGCGGGCAAATCCCGCTGAAGAACTCGATCGCCAACCACGGGAAGAGCGGCAGCAAGCAACAGGCAGTATTCCGATCGGTGGATAGCTTCTTCTGGTTTGACGCCCAGCAGAATGCCTGGGTGCCTAAGACGCCCATGCTGTGTGCCCGCATCAAGCCCTCTCTGGTCTACTGCGAGGGGTACATCTACGCCATCGGGGGGGACAACGTAGGCGGGGAGCTGAATAAACGTACCGTAGAACGCTATGACTGTGAGAAAGACGAGTGGGCTATGATGAGCCCCCTCCCTTGCGCCTGGAACTGGACCACGTCCGTAGCAGCCCACGACTGTATCTACGTGATGACCCATGACCTCATGTACTGCTACTTCCCTCGCGCTGACACCTGGGTAGAGATGGCCATGAGGAAAACTAGTCGCTGCTTCGCCTCCGCTGCCACCTTCGGTGACCTCATCTTCTACATCGGGGGGCTCCACGTCGTCTCCAACTCGGGCGTCCGCATGCCCACCAGCACCATCGACGGCTCCTCCGTCACCGTGGAGATCTACGACGTCGGCAAGAACGAGTGGCGTCTGGCCGCCAACATCCCTGCCAAGCGCTACTCGGACCCGTGCGTGCGGGCCGTGGTGCTCCTTGGCTCTCTGTGCATCTTCATGCGGGAGACTCACATGAACGAGCGCGCCAAGTACGCCATCTACCAGTACGACCTGGAGCTGGACCGCTGGTACCTGAAGCAGCCTGTGTCTGAGCGCGTGCTCTGGGACCTGGGGAAGGACTTCCGCTGCGCCGTGGGGAAGCTATACCCATCCTGTCTGGAAGAATCCCCGTGGAAACCACCCACCTACCTGTTTTCCCCCGACGGGGCCGAGGAGTTTGAGGTGGACGGGGAGATGGTCTCCCTCCCTCACATATAGCTCGTAACCTTCCACCTCTCTGCCCCCAAACTGAGTCCCCGAATTGCCCTCTGAACTCTGGGTGTGACGTGTTGAGGGATGGACCTGAAAGCCAGAGGGGTAGGTTTGATGTCGGTCTGTTCCAAAGGGATCTGAGAGCTACAAGGCTGTTCTGCTGGCTGGCTGTTGCTGACAAACAAGCTATAAAAAGCCTCAGACATTGAAAATATAGGAGAGAAACGAAAAAGTAATATGGAATAAGTAGATTTCAGTTTTTTCTTTTGTCCGTTGCAACTTCAAGTCTGTTATACTGTTTCTACAATGTGATAATTGAAAGTCGACTGATTTGTGATGATGATGCACTTACTGGCGAAAAGCTCCTTGGAATAACTGTACCAAAATCCTTCTGGTCTCCACCTCTTTCTCCTATCACCACTGTTGTAAACCCACATCCCTCTCTCCTAGGGACACGTGGCCTGTGTCTCAGCCATATGGTACCCTATTCCCTAAGTAGTGCACTAAATGGGTAATATGGTGCCATTTGGGATGGGCCAAGTGTTGGGGGCTGTATGGGAGAGAAGGGGTTCTAGGTGGTGACTGCAGGTCCAGTCACTCTACCCGTTTTCTTCTTCACCTCTGTTCCAGACACGTAACCCCCTGCCTCTCCCCTCACTCCTTTAGTCCCCTGCTCACACTAACACCACTCTAGCCTGCCTGTCTCTTAGGCTGTGTCCCAAATGGCACCCGACTCCCTACATTGGGCCCTACTTTTGACCAGGGCACAAAGGGCCACCATAGGCTTGTTGAGCTGGCACTGTGGAGCTCTTGCCAAAAGTAGCGTCCTATATAGGGTTCCATTTGGGAGGCATCCTTAGTCAATCTCTCTGGACACAGGTCTTCCACAGAGCCAGCCAGCGGTTTACAGAACGGAGCTCACCCTAAGCAACCGCCATCTCATCGTTGTGATGGGAGGATTTATGCCGGCTTTTTATTTTTGACAAGCGCGAGTCTGCAACAACACACGCCTCCTTCACTCTCTCAATACTCATCAACTATAGATTTTTGGGCTCATGCATTTTTTTTTATTATTTTTTTTCCCTAAGCTGCTGAAATATATAAATATATTTTTCATGTTTAAAAAAGACAAACTGTTTTAGTGGGGAAAACAACCAGGTTCTATTTTGTATTAGTATTTTTTTTTTTAATTTAATAGACATTACTGTAGTGTGATTGTGTTTAGGTATCCACCCCCCCATCAGATTATTTTCTTGTGAGTGAAATACTGAGGAATCTTGCTGCTGATTGGGTCTGAGAAGGAGGGCTGGCCCAGTGCTGTTGCTATGGAAGTTGTCCAGGCAACCACTAGCGGTAGTGGAGACCGACTGGAGGGTGGTGTGGGAGGGAAGGAGCTGCTCCATGGTTCCTACCTTAAACATGAGCACAGGTGCTTCATGACAAACCTTACTAGCATGTTTGGCTGCATCATGTTCCTTTGGCACTGTATTTTGAATGAACGTTAATTTATTAAAAAACATACCAAAACGTTCTTGAAAAAAAATGACTTGTTATTTTCACATGGGTTGACGACACATGCTTGGTTTTGTTTTAAACATATCACAATGTGTTTAACTGTTAATCCAGTCTGCTCACAATTACAGATTTAGCCTATTTACATGTTCAGTTAGTCATAACCTAGGGACCTATTATGCCTGCTTAAAATCGTTTTTCACCATTCACAGAAGCCCTGTCAGTACCACCTCTGAATAGCTATAACTGGAGCTGGTTGCTTCCCAAATGGCAACCTATTCTATACAGGGAATAGTGCCATTTGGGACAGCCACTGAAGCCAAACAAACATCCCTCTACTGCTCTGCCCCCTCCCCACCCATAGCTTTTGAGCTGATAATCTGGAGGTCCCTGGGTTCGCGTGTGATGTTATTGAACTGAGGCACATGGCTGCAGCCTGTTTTTGTCCAGTAGACCCTGCGCCTGCTACCACATGTCCTGGTACACCACCCCCCCCTCTCTCTCTACGGTCTTTTGTTTGGCTGACCTACATACAGTATGAACAGACCATGAATATCTCGCTCTCTTTAACAGAGAAGTACTTTTCCTGTAAGCTTATGGGAAGCACTTTAAGGTACAGAAGCAGTAAAGATGAGGCTGATTTCCAGCTGTTGAGTACAGAAGCTGAGAAAGTAGATTTCCATCTGTCTTTTCAGTAAAGAGCGGACTTTGTTTTCCATATTTAATGCAGCATAAATTAACTTCACAATTCATATTTTCGAAACACTACATGTCAGATGAAAAAAATATAATTGCATACTTAATGTAATTTTCAGAGTTCAACAGCAACATAAAGCATACAGTCAAAACAAATGACTCAGATTTTTAGTTTAAAAGTCAAGACAGGAAATCAAGGTCCAAAGTTCAGACAGCCGGCAAAGACGTCATTAGAGTTTAAAAACTGGACCTGGGCCCATGTCTAAATGTCTGAGTACGAGTGCTGATTTAGGATCAGTTTGGCCTTTTAGATTGGAATTAAGGTTATATGACAGGTGGGATCCTAGATCAGCACTCTCATTCCAACTTTTAGTGGATAGTCCAAGATCATGCCTTCCAAAGATCTATATATACACTTATTTTCTAAATATGGATCTGTGCCTAACTTAAATCCAACAACTTCAATACAAACAGTTTGGGAGAAAGTACTGTAACAAGTATAGGCTAAGAGAGTACATAGAAATATAATCTTTCCTATGTATAGGTGCAACCAATTCCCTACGTATAGCACTAGTTTTAGTAGTGCACTTTCTAGGGAATAGGTTTAAAGGGCCTTAGTCAAAAGTAGTGCCCTATATAGGGAATAGGGTGCCATTTCAGATGCACAGTAGAGAGAGATTGGTTCCAGTCGTGTCGAGACAGGGAAATCACTTATTTATGTACAAGTCCAACAAACTATATACAACTAATGAATTAGTTTTATCCCATACTCCAACCATCTTTATAAAAGTTCACTATTACATGTATAGTGCGGACATAATGAGGAAAAAGATAAGTAGTTTTCTTAACCTGAAGGAATGACAAACAGAATGTGTTCCAAATGGCACCCTCTTCTCTTTATAGTGCACTAATTTTGACCAGGGACCGGTCAAAAGTAGTGCACTGTGGTATCGGGTTCCATTTGGGACACGACCATAGGATGTCTGTCCTGTCCAGTAAACTGAGAATAACTTGCTCTGACCCAGCATCTTACTCATTTACAGTAACACAGCTTCCAGCCAGCGGTGCACTGGTTTCACACTGTCAGTATATACAGTATACACCTTGTTGGAATACAGTTCGAGCAAAACACTGGCAATGGATAAAACACAAAAGGTCTTCCACCACACAGAGAAAAACACACTGAAATCTGAAGTGTCTGAGGCTCTGAGCATGGGCTCTGAGGATGTTTCTGTCCGTCTGTTTAGCACAAGTGGCTATTCCTCTCATCTGCCCCTGACGGTCTGTCCTCCATGCTGGAGCAGTTGTAACCTGGGGATGGAGGGGAAAGGGTACTGCAGACCAGGGTTGCGTCCTAAATGGTATCTATTCCTAGTGCACTACTTACCACCAGTACTCTATGGGCCCTGGTCAAAAGTTGTGAACGACATAGGGAATAGAGTATCATTTACGACAAAGACCTGAATCCCTCTGCTGTGTTGTGGTATCCCATCAGAGGCCTGAAACAAATCCTTCCTAAAATAAAACCTTTCCCCAAACACGCAAAAATCAACCTATCCTGCCCACCTGACCCCAGTTCCTTCTGTAACTAACTGGTTCTGAAAGAAAGGGGGAGAGGAGGAATAGGAGGAGTGTGTCACGTCGCATCCTGTCTCCTTGCCTCCTTCTCAACCGTATTGGAGGACACTGTCCAAGATCCCTCCCCTCTGACCTTCTCCAATAGGGTTTGAGAAGGAGCTCAGGAGAAAGGATGCAGGGAATCAAGGAAAGATGAATCGAGAGACTCAGGGAAGGACTGTTGGAGGGGGTTAGGTTAGGGTATCCTCGGCTTAACTCATGTTGGCTAAAGCCTGTGACAGAGGCTAAGGTTAGGTTAGGAGGCAGGCAGCAGGTAGGTGGTCAAGGCTTGGCCTCTGTAGGTGATTGAGGCTCAGGGGAGGCTGCTGGAGTGGCTAAAATAGCAGGCTGGGCCAACGCAGAGAACCAGGACGACATGGCTGACTTAGCACTGGTTAACACTCCACCCACCGACTGACCTGGAGGATGGAGACAGGAGGCATTGTGGATAAGATATAAAGTTCTGTACTGAACAATACATTTCTTATAAATTAATTGATGAAAACAAAGCCATCCGGGAGTGAATGTTAGTTAGCAGTGTGTTGACTATTTTTGAAGGCCAGTTTCCTGGACTACAAATCCTTCACAGGTGGCTTAATTTGAGTCTGGGGAAAAGGTTGGTTAGAGAGACTGACTGTTTATCGGTCTCACCTACTGCCTTCCCGGTCTGCACGACACTCCGACTGGTGGTGATCACAGCTGCTCCAATTTTCTTCCCCCGTTCGCTGTTCTGCACCGAGCTGAAATTCAGCGAGAGAATAGAAAAAAAAGGGCTATTCAGTCACGACCAACCATGTTGCACCCAGAAATAAACCCTGGGTAGCAGTGACACATTTCTCAACTAAAATGTTGCTACAGCCTGTTATAGTACTGAATAACTCTGCGGAAGTAGAGAGAGTGTTACTGTCACCGGTGGTCCAAACCAATCCAACCTGAGACTAGAGCAGCAGAGAGAGTCCACTTCTTGTCCTGGGTACATTTCACAACATACACACAAATAAATCCAGCCTGGCGGTCTCTTTTTAAAAAATCACCCAGATGTCAACACACACATTACAGTCCCAAGAGGGTCAGTAGTCCTGGTCAAATGATTGGATAGATATAAGCGTTCTCTTCTTACTAACCTCGGTGACAAGAGGATAGATAGCATTACTGCAATATCTAGCTTCACCTTGCCTTCTGATTGGCTAGGTAGAAGTTTTTCGCTATATTGCTTAGACCTATCCAATCCTCTCAGATCTAGGGACTAGGGGTCTATTTAGAATTCAGCTGTGGTGTCCCGTGACTCCTACACTACATACTGTACAGGATACAGTCACAGTACACTGCGTACAGGATACAGTCACAGTACACTGCGTACAGGATACAGTCACAGTACACTGCGTACAGGATACAGTACACTGCGTACAGGATACAGTACACTGCGTACAGGATACAGTACACTGCGTACAGGATACAGTACACTGCGTACAGGATACAGTACACTGCGTACAGGATACAGTCACAGTACAGGATACAGTCACAGTACAGGATACAGTCACAGTACACTGCGTACAGGATACAGTCACAGTACACTGCGTACAGGATACAGTCACAGTACACTGCGTACAGGATACAGTCACAGTACACTGCGTACAGGATAGTCACAGTACACTGCGTACAGGATAGTCACAGTACACTGCGTACAGGATAGTCACAGTACACTGCGTACAGGATAGTCACAGTACACTGCGTACAGGATACAGTCACAGTACACTGCGTACAGGATACAGTCACAGTACACTGCGTACAGGATACAGTCACAGTACACTGCGTACAGGATACAGTCACAGTACACTACGTACAGGATACAGTCACAGTACACTACGTACAGGATACAGTCACAGTACACTACATAGAGGATACAGTCACAGTACACTGCGTACAGGATACAGTCACAGTACACTGCGTACAGGATACAGTCACAGTACACTGCGTACATGATACAGTCACAGTACACTACGTACAGGATACAGTCACAGTACACTGCGTACAGGATACAGTCACAGTACACTGCGTACATGATACAGTCACAGTACACTGCGTACAGGATACAGTCACAGTACACTGCGTACAGGATACAGTCACAGTACACTGCGTACAGGATAGTCACAGTACACTACGTACAGGATACAGTCACAGTACACTACGTACAGGATACAGTCACAGTACACTACGTACAGGATAGTCACAGTACACTACGTACAGGATACAGTCACAGTACACTACGTACAGGATACAGTCACAGTACACTACGTACAGGATACAGTCACAGTACACTACGTACAGGATAGTCACAGTACACTACGTACAGGATAGTCACAGTACACTACGTACAGGATACAGTCACAGTACACTACGTACAGGATACAGTCACAGTACACTACGTACAGGATACAGTCACAGTACACTATGTACAGAATACAGTCACAGTACAGCTGCAGAGAATGGACTTCTGTACTGAAGCCTTGTTCACACTGCAGGCCTTAATGCTCAAATCAGTTTGGTTTTTCAAAACAAGAGACCGATGTTCCCTCTAAGCTGAACGCGGCCGCGCAGAACAAATGCTCCTGACGAACAGCTGTTGTGCTGACGTTGCTTCCAGAGGCAGTTTGGCACTCGGTAGTGAGTGTTGCAACCAAGGACCACTTCACAATAACAGCACTTACAGTTGACCGGTGCAGCTCCAGCAGGGCAGACATTTGACTTACTGACTTGTTGGAAAGGTGGCATCCTATGTCGGTGCCACGTTGAAAGTCACTAAGCTCTTCAGTAAGGCCATTCGACTGCCTATGTTTCTTGTTTCTCTGTGGAGATTGCGTGGCTGTGTGCACGATTTTATACACCTGTCAGCAACGGGTGTGGCTGAAATAGCCGAATCCACTAACTTGAAGGGGTGTCCACATACTTTTGTATATATAGTGTATCTGTGTGTGTACGGTGTGGGTATGTGAGTGCATGTGCTTGCGTAGTCCACCATGTAGGGAACAGGGTGGCATTTGGGAGACACCCCATCTCTGTCCCAGTCTCTGCAGCACCACAGACTGTGAACGTCAGTGACAAACCACAGCCTTGTGGCTGTTGCACACGGGACAGGACACCAGACCCCATTCACCTCTCTCATAGCCTCCAGTGGTGGTTGCTAGGAGCCTGGGTGACAGAGTGACACCAATCCAGTGTCAGAGCTCGGACACCGACCCGACCACACAGACAGGCCCAACCCTCACTGCCTGACCCAAATAAACAGCCATGTAGGTCCAGCCCAGCCCGCTCACAATAAAACAGATCCCCATTTATGTCCCAAATGGCACCCTATTCCCTACATAACCCTATGGCCCCTGGTCAAATGTACTGCACTGTATAGGGAATAGGGTGCCATTTGAGACGCAACCGTCTGTTGGCACGGCGATGGTCGGCAGCCAGCCATGGACCCCGCTCTGCTTGCTGCAGGGCCGGCACAAAGTCATGCAGTCACGTGGCTTTGTTTTCAAAAGCACATCTCTGTCTCTCTATGAGTGGAGCGCTCGTTGTTGGCAACAAGAGATAACGACAGATGAATAGGAGAGCTGTGATGAACCTAACAGTATAATACAGACGCAATATTCACCACTCTCTCTCACCAGGACGTCAAGCAGATTTGTTTTCTCTTTTTCAGAGAGAGAGTGTAAAATACAGAGGGGGATGAGGAAAGAAGCCAGCTAGGACCTGGTTAGGACAAAGACTGGTCATTGTGTGAGGTGAGACTGAGTGACAGGACCAAGAGGAAAGAAAATAACTCCGTTTCTCCCGCTCTTTGTTGACCACCCTTCTAGCCTGCCCAAAGACCTGAATACAAAGCCCTTACACCCCTACCCACACTAGACACCATGTTTATTGATGCAGGGAGAGAGGAAAGAGGGTAAGAGAGGGAAAGACGGAGAGAGAAAGAGAGTTCCACTGTCATTGAGTGATGAGGGAAACAAGCTGGCTGACTGGTGGACAGGGTCTGGACTGGGGGGCCCTGATGACTGACGGCTCCACTGACCAATTAGGGCACACGAAAATTCACTATGGGATGAGATGTTTCGAAACAGAATGAAATGGGATGGTACTATAAGAACTGTTAAAAATGTTTTGGTACGTTTTGCCGTACTGAACAGTACCCACTGTTTTATTTTGTCCATCTGTCAGTGACGAGAGGGAAGCTTCACAAATGTCATTAAACACCTGACTCTTTCACATAAGACAGTCACAGTGGGGGGGGGAAGTAGAGTCACACACAGAGACAGATCGTGAGACATGCTGAATACCACAGTGTTCCTGTGTAGAAAGGAACCCAGGCTACTCTTATACAAAGTGAATGAAGCAGGAAATGAGTTTCATTTATTCCTTAAGAGCTTACATGGCCAACTGCCAAATTCCCTGTCCGACGGGTGAGTCCCATATTCCCTACATAGCGCACGCCTAGGGGCCTGGTTAAAAGTAGTGCACTTTATAGGGAATATGGAGCCATCTGGGACGCAAGCCTCTGACTCTACATCCAGCCTGCTATATCCAGAGATTACCATGCAGGGGGTGTAACACCCATACTCCCCTTCAGCACCTTGACTACATGCCAAATGGCACGCTATTCCCTATATAGTGCCCTACTTTTGACCAGAGTCCTATGGAAAATTCACCGTACAAAAGGTATGCTTTTCCATTCCTTTGGAAAGTTGGCCTATATATGCAACCGCTTCATTGTGTGAGTTACACTATCAAATCAAACTTTATTTGTCACATGCGTGGAATACAACAGGTGTGGACCTTACGGTGAAATGTGTACACAGCCGGGACCACAGAGAACCTAATACATAAACGTGTTGCATTTTAACTGAGCTGATACTCATCGTTACGAAGCTTCTGTAACGTACATCAAATATACATTTATACAGTTCACTTAGTTCTGACCAGAAGAGTTTCTGAAGTAATTTTCTGCTCTGAGAGTTTGTCACTCTCGCTCCACCGCTCAGAGGAGTTCAGGAGGACTTTCAACAGCGCCCCAGTCTGTCTGTTTGTTTGCCATTACGTCAGAGTTCACAGGGGTCGTGCATGTCGCTGAATAGCGGAGGGGAAAGAGAGAGAACCCATATAGTACCAGCAAGTAGATCTCCCCATGTTCTCACCATAAAGCTATCAATAGAGAAGTTCTGGATGAAGACACGTAGCCGGTGTCCCAAATGGCATCCTATTCCTCATGTGCACTATTTAGGGAGTAGGGTGCCATTTGGGAGGAGTATGGAATGTAACCTTAGAGGCAGGGTTGGCGATAAGGACCTGGGACAGTCAGCGTACGGCGGGATCACATTTCCTCTGCACTTTCTGTAACGTAACCCCCCGAAGACAGCCAGCAAGGGTTTTTGAGAATGAACCTCTCTCATCATTAATGTAGATACCTGGTGTCTGTCTTTATTACCATCACAAGCAGGGAACAGCAATTAGTAGCTTAGTACTCTATGAAATAGTGTGACTGCAGTGAAACATAGCAACTAGTGCCTTCAGAAAGTATTCATACCCCTCGACTTCCACATTTTGTTGTGTTATAGCCTGAATTCAAAATGGATGACATAAAAAAATTATCTTATCAATCTACACACAATACCCCATAATGACAAATTGAAAACATGTTTTTAAACATTTTTTATAAAATGTATTGCAAATGAAATACAGAAATATCAAATTCACATAAATATTCACACCCGAGTCAATACTTTGTAAAAGCACCTTTGGCAGCGATTACAGCTGTGAGTCTTTCTCAGAGCTTTGAACACCTGGATTGTGCAACATTATTCCATTATTATTTTCAAAATTCTTCAAGCTCTGTCAAATTGGTTGTTAATCATTGCTAGACAACGATTTTCAGGTCTTGCCGTAGAGTTTTAAGTAGATTTAAGTAAAAAGTGTAACTCGGCCACTCAGCAACATTCACTGTCCTCTTGGTAAGCAACTCCAGTGTAGATTTGGCCTTGTGATTTAGGTTACTGTCCTGCTGAAAGGTGAATTAATTTCCCAGTGTCTGGTGGAAAGCAAACTGAACCAGGTTTTCCTCTAGGATTTTGCCTGTGCTTAGTTCCATTCTATTTTTTTTATTCTGCAAAGCTCACCAGTCTTTAACGATTACAAGCATACCCATAACATGATGCAGCCATCAGTATGCTTGAAAATATGGAGTGTGGTACTCAGTAATGTGTTGTATTGGATTTGCAACAACGTACACTGTATTCGGAAAGTATTCAGACCTCTTTACTTTTTCCACATTTTCTTGCGTTACAGCCTTATTCTAAAATGGATTAAAACCTTTTTTCTCCCTCAATCTACACACAATACCCTATAATGACAAAGCAAAAAACGGTTTTTAGAAAGTTAAGCAAATTAATAAAAAATAAAAAAAAGCTGAAATATCACATAAGCATTCAGACCCTTTACCCAGTACTTGTTGAAGCACCTTTAGCAGCGATTAGAGGCTGGAGTCTTCTTAGGTATGACGCTACAAGCTTTGCACACCTGTATTTGGGGAGTTTCTTACATTCTTCTTTGCAGATCCACAAATGCTCTGTCAGGTTGGATGGGAAGCATTGCTGCACAGCTATTTTCAGGTCTCTCTAGAGATGTTCGATCGGGTTCAAATCCGGGCTCTGGCTGGGCCACAAGGACATTCAGAGACTTGTCCCAAAGCCACTCCTGCGTTGTCTTGGCTGTGTGCTTAGGGTCGTTGTCCTATTGGAAGGGTTTTATCAAGGATCTCCCTGTACTTTGCGCCGTTAATCTTTCCCTCGATCCTGACTAGTCTCCCAGTCCCTGCAGCTGAAAAACATCCAGGTTTCCTTCAGATCGTGATGCTTGGCATACAGGCCAAATAGTTCAATCTTGGTTTCATCAGACCAGAGAATCTTATTTCTCATGGGCAGAGTCCTTTAGGTGCCTTTCGGCAAACTCCAATTTCCGTCTGGACACTCTACCATAAAGGCCTGATTGGTGGAGTGCTGCACACATGGTTGTCTTTCTGGAAGTTCTCCCAGCTCCACAGGATTCTTGTTCACCTCCCTAAACAAAGCCCTTCTCCCCTGATTGCTCAGTTACTTGGTGGTTTCAAACTTCTTCCAACTAAGAATGATGGAAGCCACTGTGTTCTTGGGGACCTTCAATGCTGCAGAAACGTTTTGGTACCCTTCTCCAGATCTGTGCCTCGACACAATCCTGTCTCGGAGCTCTACGGACAATTCCTTTGACCTCATGGCTTGGTTCTTCCTCTGACATGCACTGTCAACTGTGGGACCTTATATAGACAGGTGTGTGCCTTTCCAAATCATGACCAATCAATTGAATTTACCACAGGTGGACTCCAATCAAGTTGTATAAACAGCTCAAGGATGATCAATGGAAACAGGATGCACCTGAGCTCAATTTCGAGTCTCATAGCAAAGGGTCTGAAAATGTATGTAAATATGGTATTTCTGCTTTTTATTGAATTGCTAGGCCTCCAAAGTGACACAGCGGTCTAAGGCACTGCATCGCAGTGCTAGAGGAGTCACTACAGACCCGGATTCGATCCCAGGCTGTGTCGCAGCCGGCCGCAACCGGGAGACCTGTGAGGCGGTGCACAATTGGTTCAGTGTTGTCCGTGTTAGGGGAAGGTTTGGCCGGCCAGGATGTCCTTGTCCCATCGTGCTCTAATGGCTCCTTGTGGCGGGACGGGCGCATGCATGCTGACTTTGGTCGGCAGCTGGACGGTGTTTCCTCCGACACATTGGTGTGGTTGGTTTCCGGGGTAAGCGAGCAGCGAGTCAAGAAGCAGTGCGGCTTGGTAGGGTCATGTTCCGGAGAACGCATGGCTTCGCCTCTCCCGAGTCTGTATGGGAGTTGCAGTGATGGGGCAAGACTAACTAACAATTGGATATCACAAAATTAGGGAGAAAAAAGGGGTAAAAACTACAACAAAGAAATGTCAAAACTGTAAAAAGTGAATTGCCTAGCCAAATTTTTGGCAGTATTGCTTTAGTGCCTTGTTGCAAACAGGATACCTGTTTTGGAATATTTTTATTCTGTACAGGCTTCCTTCTTTTGACTCTGTCAATTAGGTTAGTATTGTAGAGTAACTACAATATTGTTGATCGTACCTCAGTTTTAAATGGCTGTGACAGGAGAAAGCGGTTTTAAAGTCACCACTTGTCTCATGGTGAAATTCCTGAGCGGTTTCCTTCCTCTCCGGTAACTGAGTTAGGAAGGACGTCTGTATCTTTGTAGTGACTGGGTGTATTGATACACCATTCAAAGTGTTATGAATAACTTCACCATGCTCAAAGGGATTTTCAATGTCTGCTTTTTAAAAATGTTTTATAATCTACACAATAGGTGCCCTTCTTTGTGAGGCATTGGAAAACCTCCCTGGTCTTTCTGGTTGAATCTGTGTTTTAAAATCACTGCTCGACTGAGGGACCTTACAGATAATTGTATGTGTGGGTACAGAGATGAGGTAGTCATTCAAATATTATGTTTAAACACTATTATTGCACCCAGAGTGAGTCCGTGCAACTGATTATGTGACTTGTTAAACACATTTTTACTTCTTATTTAGGCTTGCCATAATAAAGGTGCAGAATACTTAGACTGATGACATTTCAGCTTTTTATTAACTTGTAAAAATGTCAAAAAACATAATTCCACTTTGACGTTATGGGGTATTGTGTGTAGACCAGTGACAAATCTCAATTCAATCCATTTTAAATTCAGGCTGTAACACAACAAAATGTGGAAAAAGTCAAGAGGTGTGAATACTTTCTGAAGGCACTAGGTTATATAATTATAACATAACTACAGACAATGACTAAGGAGTTAAGAATATGGAGGAAGGGAGGGCGATATGCACATCCTAAATTTGAGACTACGGATGCTGGGCAAAAAAATTATCATACAGACTGAGTAGAAATGTTGTATAGAATAAATCACCGGGAAGCAGCAAGATACCATGTTTGGGCCTCTCGTTCCTTTATCCCAGTTTAGACTATGGCCAATACATAAGGAATGACCCCATAGTGTCATCTTGGAGCCTTCCAACTTGGTTTGGGATTCATTTCCCCACTTTGCTCAGAATAGAAGTTATACCAAGATTGTATTTTGAGTCTATTAACCTCTAAACGGGAAAAAATATACAATTTTACTGCAGGTGTTCTGCTGTAAACTAAGGGCAAACATATTCAAAGTTACCTATAACATTGGTTTTCATCCATTTAGCCTGATTTCTACCTGTTGGTCCTCAATAATACAACTTGACTCAAACTCTCACCCTCAAAGACTTGACTTGGATTTGCATGTCTTGGCAAAAAATAGATTCTCTATCACATAACTGACTTGCCTAGTTAAATAAAGGTTTAATAAAAAAATAACAATGGGAGATTCTCATTTAGGCAAAAGTCTGTCCTCTCCTCGACTCCTTCCGTCCTCCTCTCCTCCGCGACCCGGAAACAGATAAGTGGTTGAGGAGTGTCAATTCGTTAGTCGGTGAACCGAAGAGTATGCTTCCGTCCTCGATGACCTACTTGGGCCAAGGATGCACAACGGCCTCCTCCTGGCGGCAAGAGCAGGAGTGTTTTGTTAATCAGCCACGCCCTCTTTGAATCAACGGTTGGTACGCACGTTTAAAAACGATAGGATACATTTTCCTTTTATCTATAAAATGTATTGCACAACTAACTTTATTTGTTTGTTTATTATCACTTGACACATTTATTTTGGGATTCCACCCCTGTAAACATTTGCCCAATGGGGGAAGGAGAGTCATTTCATACAAGCGCATTTTTGTTCATGATTACCTTCGACCTTTCCCAAAAGGAGGCGAGGCAGGACGGAGGAGAGAGGACGCAGGAGTTGAGCAAAACCAATTGTAAGTCTCCCTATATGCTGACCCACAGACTAAATTCTACCTGGCACAGAAACCCTTCTAAACTCACCACCGGGGGGCAGTCATCTGTATGTTTTCGTGGTACTGTCATTTAACTGATTTAGAGTAAATACACACGGGATATAGCCTATATTACTGATACTGTATGTATACGGGTAATCAATAGATTTCAATGAAGAATGAAGTACTCACTGTGAGAATCTTAACTTCAGATCAGCAGCACTGTACTGCCCTTGGAATGGATGGCTGACAAAGAAGAAATAACACAAGTCATTTTACATCAGAAGTACATTTTTTGTAAATAATTGAGAAAGTGTAGCAACATCATTTGCAAGACACCGACGATGGCCGATCCAACCACCCCCCTATATATTGCACTACCTTTGATCCTTACGGGCCCGGGTCAAAAGTAGTGCAGGGAATAGGGTGCCATCTTACCCTGGGGTGATCTTGGCCATGGCTGGGTGTTTGTTGCTGAACCACACTCTGTAGTTGTGTGTGATCCTCCAGGCTGAGATGAAGGGCGCGCCCCAGTCCGCTAGCAACTTCTCATTGTCTGGACACACACACACACACGCACACACACGCACACGCACGCACACACGCACACACACGCACACACACGCACACACAAACAAAAGAGCATTTAGCTGTTGAAATCATCTGAGACAAATGACTAGGAGTAGTATAGTCAAGTTCAGCGATGTGAGCAGGAAGTGATACCACATGGAAATAGTAGTAGGACTAGAGGAAGGTGTTACCATTCATGAGAAGAAAAAAAACGCATCCCAAGCTATAAGTGTCCTACCTTCTTGTAAGGTAGAGGACAGGAGAGAATGGACGTAAAGTCCAAACTGGGCCCTAATCCATTCGTCCCCTCCCTCCCAGCCTGTCCCGTCCAGAAAGATGTCCTCGCGGTTCTCCGTGACGTGTTTGACCAGGTAGTCGGCGAAACGCAGGTCAGCCGTGGTCAGACCCAACAGCTTCCTCAACTCTGGGTCTCCGATCTGGATCTTAGCCTCCTCCACCTAGTAGGATGGACGGACACACACACGGATAGACAGTCACACACACACACACACACACACTAACTCAAGATATCTGGGAAAAAGAAGCCAAATCTGGTAGGCAGCATACATGTGGGAGACTTAAACACTCATTATGAAAACAGCATAGAACTACAAAAAATAGAGAAGGACAAGATCACCATCTGTAACCTAGAATAGGAGAGAACCGGTTAAAAACAGACCGATGTTCTCCTAAGCTCTCCACTAATTCTCCTCTAAGAGTAGCAGACTGTCAGTACACACTTGAGATCACTGGACCTATGGGAGAGAGGGGAGAGGATGGAGAGAGGAAAGATTGAGAGATGGCGAGAGAAGAGATGACGAGAAAGTGATGGAGGGAGGGAGGAGAGATGAAGAGAGAGACGGAGGGAGGAGAGACGGAGAGCAGGACTCACGTCAACGATAGCGTCACTCAGATGCCTCTGCTGACGGAAGAGAATGTTGGTTGCCCCAGCGACAAAGCCGCGCACCGTCACGTCTGACAGCAGGTGGTGCTGCTGCAAGGCCATGTAGGGCAGGCACAGGTAACCCTGGCAACCACAGGCATAGCGGTTAGAGTGTGTGGTTACCCTTATTCTTGATCTGGGGCTGTATGTATCAAGCGTCTCAGAGTAGGAGTGCTGATCTAGGATCAGGTCCTCTCTGTCTATGTAATCTTATTCATTGTGATTGAAAAGGAAAACTATCCGTCTCTGGTAAGTGGTACTTCCTTTTTGTTTTTAATCTTATGTTAAGTGGACACTGGACAATAAAGGTTTTTGAATTTGAACTGAAGTACCTTGGTGAAGATAGTGATTTGATTAGGATTTCTTTTAGTCCTCATTTGGACTAATCTTCCAAGAGTCCTTAAACATTAAAATACAATTTATAATTCCAAACACATTTTCACATATAACACACTGTTACAAACAGACAATTCAATAACATATTGACCCGATAAATACTCAGTCTAAAAATATACATTGATTCTTCATCTACCATAGTCCAGCTCAACTTTCCTATGTATTATATTTAAATGGTTTTAAAGTATTGTTTAAATCTATATATTGAAAGGTTTCTGGTTTGCTCAGTTAAATTATTCAATTTCTTTATTGCTCTAAATTGAAATGTTATTTTGCCTATTTCTCTTTTCTGTCTGGATAACACAGATGGTGGACAATCTATTCCCAGTATTCAGTGAATGTCTGTCTCTTACCAACTGAATACTGTTGTGAATAGAGTTTGTCTGTTTTAAATGTATATTATGAAATAAAATAAGCATGTTTGTTTCAATTATGTTGTTGATTGATGACCAACCAAGGGCATTGCGCGTGACTACAACAGAATAACCATATCTCCACCTTAAAACAATCCTTGCTGCTTTGTTCAGTGAAATCGGCAGCCTCCTAATTTCACTTGCTGATGCATTTCCCCAGACCACAGAACAGCAGTTCACCTGACTCCCAATTAGTGCTTGGGTTATTTGATTAAGAATCTTTCCTGGTAAATATTTAACTATCCTTCTGATCATGCGTGCAGTTTAAATATATCTTTTTTTTTTAACATAGATTATATATTTGAGACAACCATGATAGGCAGTTGTCTAGCTGCACTCCAAGTAATTTGGTTTCTACCACTTCCTCAATTTGTAATTGTATCCCATGCAGTGTTGGCCTTTTCCTAGTGGAACAGTCCAACATAACTTGGTGAGAGGTTGGTCTAATCATAGTGTTGCCGCTCCACACATGACCCTGGAGGCAGTGGTTCGATCCCCTCGTTCCACCACTCCATTTCTGTGTTTTATTCCTCTCATCCATCTCCCCATCTCATATCCTCATCCATCTCCCCATGTCATATCCTCATCCATCTCCCCATGTCATATCCTCATCCATCTCCCCATGTCATATTCTCATCCATCTCCCCATGTCATATTCTCATCCATCTCCCCATGTCATATTCTCATCCATCTCCCCATGTCATATTCCCATCCATCTCCCCATGTCATATTCTCATCCATCTCCCCATGTCATATTCTCATCCATCTCCCCATGTCATATTCTCATCCATCTCCCCATGTCATATTCTCATCCATCTCCCCATGTCATATTCTCATCCATCTCCCCATGTCATATTCTCATCCATCTCCCCATCTCATATTCTCATCCATCTCCCCATCTCATATTCTCATCCATCTCCCCATCTCATATTCTCATCCATCTCCCCATCTCATATTCTCATCCATCTCCCCATCTCATATTCTCATCCATCTCCCCATCTCAAATTCTCATCCATCGATCAATAAAGAGTCAAAACATACCTTGGTGAAGATGGCAAGTGGCAGTCCGTACTGGTCCTCCTCCAGACCTGACACTAGGCCCTGAGTGACAGCCACCTGCCCCCCTTGCCCTGCTGACTGGCCCTGGGGCTGAACTGTGATGGGGACACCTGGCTCTGGGTCAAACGTCTCTGGGTGCTCCACCCCCAAACCCCCTGTCTCAGAGTCTTTTGGAACGTCCTCCAGCACGCTAGGGTCCAGTGTCTCCCAGTCGCTCTCTGACGAGTCTGGGGAGGTACGGGAGGGGGGCTTGAGGTTTGTGCTAGCCCCAGCTGGGGTGGAGGTGTCTGGGGGTGAGGCTGTCCGCTGCGAGGCCTCCGTGGAGGTGGTGGTAGTCTGGTCCTCACCGAAACCCTCCTCCCCTACCAGCTCCAGGGTAGCGTTGGTGATGTCGGTGACAGAGACAGACACAAACTCCTCAGCCCCTGACACACACTCCAGCAGGCTGATGTCCTCTGAGACACTGCTCTTGGGCTGGTAGTGGGACGAGTCGGCCAGGCCGTGCTCTATCATACCTAGAGGAACGAACACGCAAGATGAGGTTTGACCTTTGAACCCCCATGACGAAGAAGAAACAAACACTCCAGAGGAAAAACTAAAGGGGCATGAGTAGAATATGTAGAATCAGAATGATAGGACCTCTATGCTGGTGCTCACCTGGGAACAGTGACAGAACAGTCATCAGAGCTTCTACCAGCCTGTTGACTGGAGATACGTAGAACAGCACCTGCAAGAAGAAACACACACACACACACACACACACACACACACACACACACACACACACACACACACAGTAAGGCCATGTAGTCTGACTACAAACCCCTAGAGGAAGTTATGCCGGTAATGTCTTGTGGTATGATGATGATTACTGACGAGGTGCTATCTTGCTATGAAGTCACTGTGTGTGGTGGCATTGATGATATGCTGTCATGTTGTTGATGACTCACATGCCCAAAGTAATTGCCCATTGTGGTGATAGATGGATAGATATAATTGAAATCCTCACCTTCTTCTCCAGCAGAATCAGTTTGAAAAGAATAAGAACCTAAGTGGGTGAATGAGAGAAGAAGCACGTCAACAGCACCACAACAACTAACTACCAATCTGGGCAGGGTACACTCTATTCCTTTTATAGGGCACTACTTTTGACCGGGGTACATAGGGCTCAGTTTGAAGGCACTCTGGTCAAAAGTAGTGCACTACGTAGGGAACAGAATGCCATTTGGTACGCAATCTAGATGTTTGATTGCCTCAAAACACATGAATTTACCTTGTGTCGAAAGTGCAGTATTAAATCTCTGGGTGACATACCTGTCGGGAGAAAATGTGTACGTCAAGAATGTGACGTTTGCATGAAGGAGGACATTTATCATACGTGCGAATCGACGTCCCAAATGGCACCCTATATAGCGTTTTATTTTACCAGAGCTCCATGGGCCCTGGTCAAAATTAGCGCACTATATAGGGAATAGGGCGCCATTTGGAACGCTTCCCCCCACATGTTTTGGGGCATTACTCAATGTCACAAGTCCAACAAAAAAGAAGACCGAAGACATCCTTAAATAGGACAGTCCTCTTTCTGTAAGCTGATCTGAACCCCATAACAATGACACACGTGACTGACAGTTCTATGGCTAATCTAGGACAGACACCACAGACAGGATCATTCAACAGCAGCCATTTTAGTGAGAGCAGACTGCGAGTCAGAGACTGACATGCGCCACAGCCCTGGTCCGTGTCCCAAAATGGCAGCCTAAATAGGGAATAAGGTGTCATTTGCAATGCACCTCGTGTTGGAGCCAGATAGAAAAGCAGGAACATTTTACCCAGGAACACTTGTGATCCCTCCAGAGCCGTTCCTCTCAGAGAACCGTTCATGTGTTCATACAACTCCTACAGATGGAGGGAGAGAGAGAGAGGAGGAGACAGAAAGACAGAGACAGAAAGAGAGAGACAGAACGAGAGAGGGAGAAAAGTTAAGACAAGGTTCTAAGTTCAATGTTTCATAAACACAAAAGGTCACAAATCAAAGAAGAAAGTGATTCAAGCCTCTGAAAACACTCACTTTCAATATGGATATCTGTGAAAAGTCTTTCTCCTCAAAGTAGGCGTGTGTGATGAGCTGTAGTTTAGCTTGGAGAAGACCGTACAGAGGCTGGGGAGGAAGAGGAGAGAAACACTCATCAGTGAGTGAGGGCAGTCAGCCCAGCCTAGTGTGTGGTGATTAGCACCTCTCAGTTTGGTTATGTGAGGAAGCGAACCAACTTCTCTTCGTCCTGACCAGAAATAGCCTGCAAGCCCCCCGGCCCGCCACAAGGAGTCGCTAGAGCGCGATGAGACAAGTAAAGCACCTCCGGCCAAACCCTCCCCTAACCCGGACGACGCTGGGCAAATTGTGCGCCTCCCTATGGGACCTCCCGATCATTGCCGGTTGTGATACAGCCCGGGATTGAACCCGGGTCTGTAGTGACGCCTCTAGCACTGCGATGCAGTACCTTAGACTGCTGCGCCACTCGGGAGACCCAGACATCAACATTCTTATCAACAACAATAACCTCCAAGTTATATACGCTACCTCACTCACTGACTGTTGTCCTGTGGGGATTTACAGTATACACACTATAAACACAGTTTTGGTGACAAGATTAATAAAACATTTTTAATTCTAATGACTTATCCTGGAAAATGATTTAAAAACGGCCTACACAGTCAATGATTCCGGTGCCTCCTCCACCATACCATCGCTCATTACCCAAGGAAGCGTGCCCCTTCCTGCCTTGTCAGCTGTTCCGTAACTGTGAATTATGAGGGTCACAGGCTGCATCCCAAATGGCACCCTATTCCCTATGTTGTGTATTATTATTATTATTATTATAAAAATAAATAAAAAAAGAGGGAATAGGATGCCATTTGGGACAAAGTCAGAGTGCTCCCGGAGACGTCTTCCCAGAGAGGTCCCCAGCCCGACCTCCAGGCCCCAGTCTCAAACCGCCAACACACGTCAGACAAACAGGACTATCCTGGGGATACTGACAAGGTAAAAATCTGTCGTTCTGCCCCTGAACAAGGTAGTTAACCCACTGTTCCTAGGCCGTCATTGTAAATAAGGATTTGTTCTTAACTGACTTGCCTAGTTAAATAAATAAATAAATTAATTAAAACAGGACCACGATCTCCCCCTGCTTCTAGACCTCTTCCTTCCTTCCTCTCTCACAACCTTGTCACATGTTAGCCGACTCACCACTCGACTGAGGACACACACGCTCTTCTGGACCGTCTCCCTGGTGACGTCAGCCAGTCGGACCTTCAGGGACTGAAAAGGAAAAACAACCAACGTTTTGAGGCCTACACCTAACGGCGCGTCGGCAAACAGTCGGCAAACAGAACCACAAAGAGAGCAAAGAAGAGACACTACTCTGCTTTCTGTAAAGCAGAAGACACAACTATTCAAGTGCCATGAGGGGGAACCAACCTTAGCCTCTATTTGGCGATAGCAGGAGACTCCATACACACACTTCATATCTGCTCCACTGATAGGAGGGAGGTGAAAGTACACGGTGTCTGCAAAACAAAACATCAACGGTTATTTAGAAGAAGGATCTTCTTGCAATAACTGATGTGTGGTAGTTGTTCTTACAAACCTTAGGCTAGTTAACTACACTGACTGTAGGTCGCACTGGATAAAAGCATCTGCCAACATGGATTAAATGTAAACATTTAATTACATATAACATCTCTGGACCGTTACTGTTCTCTCTATTTAATTAGGCTGATTGTTAATTAGCCAATCAAGCATGCAACAATCATTTCTGCATTGACAAATTCAAATTACACAGTAGACTGAACATCTGTTGTTGTGGCATTAAAATATAACCGAACTATCTGTGACTTCAGTAAACTGACAAGAGATTCCAAGCAATTTGACAGTTATTAAAGTTACATAAAGCTAGTAAGAGCATCAAGAGGACAACATAAAAAGGAGGAAACGGTTGTCCCTTGTCTACCGTGGATCGTATGTGCATACAAGGAGCAGTGCAAATGAATTGGATGTGATGAGAAAAGGTCGGGCCGCCTCTGGACCAATGGCCATGATGATGGGGGAGTGGGTTTCTATAGCGACTTCTATAGTGAGTGATGAAGCAGGCAGGGCCAGGCAGGCAGGATGGGCCAGGCAGTCACGATGGGCCACAGCTGTACTGCCTTGTGCATTTCCCTCCCCAGTAGCACTACGCTCAGCTCTACTCCCATGCACGAGTCTGTCTCGTGTTGTTGACGCTGTTGCTTTTATAGTCTGACTGCACTGCAGCAGAATCGCTCAGTAATAAAATCTACTGCGTCACAGAGGGTTTATTTGCATCTATCAAGTCAGCAGCCGTTGAACACACACACACACACACACACACACACACACACACACACACACACACACACACACAGGGCCTACAGTGTGAAATATGGAAAAGCTGAGGACTGAAAAATATTGGGAGTGTAATTAGGCTAAAGCTGTATGTAGGCTTATAACCACAGAACAAGAATGAGATTCTAATTCTATGGCTATAACAAACTTCTTAAAGGAGGGCTGAACTTCCTGATTTAGCCTAGGCTTCAATTCTCCTCATTAGGAAATGCGACAGAATGAGATTAGTGTTTTGGAGGGGTGCTTTGACGTGGATGTCTTTTGTGTATGTGTTCGAACGTGGGAAGCGTTCTGCCAAAACAGTACACAGTTACAGTCACTCACCCTTTCAGATAACTTTCCTCGGCGTACACATCACTGACAAACTGAAATGGTCCACCCACACAGACAGCGTGGTGAAGAAGGCGCAACAGCTCCTCTTCAACCTCAGGAGGCTGAAGAGATTTGGCTTGGCCCCTAAAACTTTTACAGATGCACAATTGACAGCATCCTGTCGCGCTGTGTCACCGCCTGGTACACGGCAACTGTATCGCCGCCCACAACCGCAGGCTACATTATACAGGCTACATTTTCTAAGGAATTATGCCATTGGTGCTGTGCAAATCAAAAGTCCAGGATGATTTATTGAAATTGTGAAACTGTAGGGCTATATTTTTACAGTTAAGAAAAAGGCAATAAAATAACTGGGAGTACGCCCCAAACGGCACCCTATTCTCTATGCAGTGCACTACTTTTGACCATGGAGCAATAGAAACCAGAGAGCTCTCACTCTCCTTAGCACCATATCCATGTCCCCTCCCCAGTCCCTACACCAATCATTGATCCCTGTATTGACAGAGCCACTCACGTGACAGACAGGTGTTATCTAGGCTCTCTAGTGCCATTAAAGAACAGGTGAGGTGTAGGACACACACAACTACCCCCACAGAGAGGTCTCTCTCTCCCTAACTGCAGTTCTGAGGGGAGGGGGAGAGAGGCTCTAAGATACCCCACACCAAGGATGCATCCCAAATGGCACCTATACCCTATATAGTGCACTACTTTTACACAGGTCCCAGAGAGGGAGAGAGAGGGTGGTGCGGTTTGTACAACGCATCACCGGGGGCAAACTACCTGCCCACCAGGACAACTACAGCACCCGATGGCACAGGAAGGCCAAAAAGATCATCAAGGACAGCAACCACCCGAGCCACTGCCTGTTCACCCCGCTACCATCCAGAGGGCGAGGTCAGTACAGGTGCATCAAAGCTGGGACAGAGAGACTGAAAAACAGCTTCTATCTCAAGGCCATCAGACTGTTAAACAGCCATCACTAACACAGAGAGGCTGCTGCCTACATACAGACTCAAATCATTGGCCACTTTAATAAATGGATCTCTAGTCACTTTAATAAATGGAACACTAGCCACTTTAATCATGTTTACATATCTTTCATTACTCATCTCATATGTATATACTGTATTCTATACTATCTATTGCATCTTAGCCTATGCGCTTGGACATTGCCCATCCATATATTTATATATTCTTATTTCATTACTTTACATAGATTTGTGTGTATTAGGTATGTGTTGTGGAATTGTTAGATATTACCTCACTGTCGGAACTAGAAGCACAAGCATTCCACTACACTCACAATAACATCTGCTAACCATGTGTATGTGACCAATACATTTGATTTGAACTTTAAAACACTAACTAGGTCTTGTGTCTGGAAGTAGCTTAGACTAGCTAGCAAGCTAGACAACTTTTTTTCTCCAATTAGCTTCAATCATCAGGTGTGCACCTTGTGGCAAAATGGGTTTGACGTTGGATAGCCGAGCTGTTGGGCTAGTTAGGGACTGTCCAAAAAAATTACACAACGTAAATGGGACAATATTTTAATGTTGCACACCTTTTAGTTGTCTCATTATATGCTTTCAATATTTGTAGATTAATTTCTACAATTGAAAGTTGCTTTTAGGTTTTAAAGTCATTGAAATTTTAGCTATTGACATTTCAAAATATATTGTCCCATGTACATTGTGTAATTTACTGACGGTTCCCAACTAGCCTTATAGGGATATTGAATGTCAAACCAAATTTGCTGTTTATATTAAGAACCACATTCCTGTAAAGATTAGAGAGGATCTCATGTCAAATACTGTTGAAGTAATATGCCTACAGGTTAATCTGCCTCACCATAAACGCATTCTGGTGGGAAGCTATTATAGACCACCAAGTGCTAACAGTCAGTATCTGGATAACATGAGTGAAATTCTTGATAATGTATGTGATATCAACAGAGAGGTATATTTTCTGGGTGATTTAAATATTGACTGGCTTTCATCAAGCTGCCCACTCAAGAAAAAGCTTCAAACTGTAACCAGTGCCTGCAACCTGGTTCAGGTTATCAGTCAACCTACCAGGGTAGCTACAAACAGCACAGGAATGAAATCATCAACATGTATCGATCACATCTTTACTAATGCTGTAGAAATGTTCTTGAAAGCAGTATCCAGATCCATCGGATGTAGTGATCACAATATAGTAGCCATATCTAGGAAAACCAAAGTTCCAAAGGCTGGGCCTAATATAGTGTATAAGAGGTCATACAATAACTTTTGTGGTGATTCCTATGTTATTGATGTAAAGAATATCTGTTGGTCCGTGGTGTGTAATGAGGAGCAAACAGACACTGCACTTGACACATTTATGAAATTGCTTAAACCAGTTGCTAATAAGCATGCACCTATTAAGAAAATGACTAAAAACTGTTAAATCCCCGTGGATTAATGAGGAATTTAAAATAATGATGGTTGAGAGGGATGTGGTAAAAGGAATGGCAAATAAGTCTGGCTGCACAACTGATTGCAAATTGAGAAATCATGTGACTAAACTGAATAAAAAGAAGAAACGGTATGAAACCAAGATAAATGAAATAAAGAATGATAGAAAAAGCTTTGGAGCACCTTAAATGAAATTCTGGGAAAAAAGGCTAACTCAGCTCCATCATTCATTGAAACAGATGGCTCATTAAATCACAAAACGAACTGATATTGCCAACCACTAATGATTTTTTAATTGGCAAGATTAGCAAATTTAGGCATAACATGCCAGCAAAAAATGATGACACTACACATCCAAGCACAACTGACCAAATTATGAAAGACAAGCATTGTCATTTTAAATTCCGTGAAGTTAGTGTGGAAGAGGTGAAAATAAATATTGTTGTCAACAATGACAAGCCACCGGGGTCTGACAACTTGGATGAAAAATGACTGAGGATAACAGCGGACGATATTGCCACATCTTCAATTTAAGCCTATTAGAAAAGCATGTGCCCTCATGCTTGGAGGGAAGCTAAAGTCATTCCGCTACCTAAGAATGTTAAAGCCCCCTTTATTGGCTCAAATAGCCGACCGCTCAGCCTTTTACCAACCCATAGTAAACTTTTGGAAAAAATTGTGCTTGACAAGATACGTATGCTATTTTACAGTAAACAAATTGACAAACTTTCAGCATGCTTATAGAAAATGACATTCAACAAGCACAGCAAGCACTGATGATTGGATGAGAATTGATGACATTGATGATAAAAAGATTTTGGGGGCTGTTTTGTTAGACTTCAGTGCGGCCTTTGACATTATCGATCATAGTCTGCTGCTGGCAAAACTTGTGTTATGGCTTTACACCCCCTGCTATATTGTGGATAAAGAGTTACCTGTCTAACAGAACACAGAGGGTGTTCTTTAATGGAAGCCTCTCCAACATAATCCAGATTCCCCAAGGCAGCTGTCTAGGCCCTTTACTTTTTTCAAATCTTTACTAATGAATTGCCACTGGCTTTGAGGAAAGCCAGAATGCCTATGTATGCGGATGACTCAATACTATACATGTCAGCTACTACAGCGACTGAAATGACTGCAACACTTAAAGAGTTGCAGTTAGTTTCAGAGTGGGTGGCAAGGAATAAGTTAGTCCTAAATATTTCTAAAACTAAAAGCATTGTATTTGGGACAAATCATTCACTAAACCTCAGCTAAATCTTGTAATAAATAATGTGGAAATTGAGCAAGTTGAGGTGACTAAACTGCTTGGAGTTACCCTGGATTGTAAACGGTCATGGTCAAAACATATTGATACAACAGTAGCTAAGATGGGTAGACGTATGTCCATGATAAGAACCTGCTCTACCTTTTTTGACAGCACTGTCAACAAAGCAGGTCCTACAGGCCCTAGATTTGTCACACCTGTCCAGTCTTGTGGTCAGGTGCCACAAAAAAAGGACTTAGGAAAATTGCAATTGGTTCAGAACAGGGCAGCACGGCTGGCCCTTGGATGTAAACATAGAGCTAATATTAATAATATGCATGCCAATCTCTCCTGGCTCAAAGTGGAGGAGAGATTGACTTCATCACTGCTTGTATTTATGAGAGGTATTGACATATTGAATGCACCGAGCTGTCTGTTTGAACTACTGGCGCACGGCTCGGACACCCCTTCACAGTCCCCAAGTCCAGAACAGACAATGGAAGGCGCACAGTACTAAATAGAGCCATGACTACATCAAGTAACTCATGCAAGCAGTAAAATTTGATTAAAAAAAAACACCTTATGGAACAGCGGGGACTGTGAAGCAACACAAACATAGGCACAGACACATGCATACACACACACACGGTAGCATACGCACTATACACACGCGTACACATGGATTTTGTACTGTATATATGTGGTAGTGGTGGAGAAGGGGCCTAAGGGCTCATGGACTTTGAACGTATTGTAATGTTTTTAAAACGGTATAAACTGCCTTCATTTTGCTGGACCCCAGGAAGAGTAGCTGCTGCCTTGGAAATAAAATTAAAACTGACCATGGGCATTAAGATCGAGTACTGGGCAGCTGTGCTCCGAATTGATGATTACGTGGGTGCTGCCAGCTGTGAGCATGTGGCCAGGATTGAAATAAACTGAAAAATGTTACGGTACCCTTCATTCTGTGACATACAATTACTTTCTAATTATCTCACAAATCTCAGTTTTGGACAAGTGACTTTATGACCAAAATTATCCTATTGACGCTTTGTAGTCAATTTTGGCACTAGAATAACTGTTTCTGACTCATATCGATGCCACGTGGGACGTTTTCGAAAGGAGAAGTTGCTTTTATGGTTCAGTCGTACGTCAATATTGTTCACTCCCTCTCTCTCTCAGAGGGGTTGGGTTCAATGCAGAAGACAGATTTCAGTTGTACAACTGACTACAACACAACAAGCTAGGCAGGCCATTAGACCAAAGGAAAAATCACATCACATGATGAGTGCTAACTAACGAGCCGGCCTGTTGGCCTCGGTGATATTATGAACAGAAGGAGGCTTTGACAAGAGCGAGGGCCTCAGGGCAACACTACCCAACAGAGCACAGCAGAGCAACACTATCACTGTCATCCACTGCACCACAGCTAGGCTATATAACTAGCTTAAACTAGCATTTCCAGCCTCCCTGCTGATTCTGCATTCTAACATGAGCAGTAGTCTTTTAAGGCCGAAGCCAAACATGACGACAAAGATATGTAGTCTATTTTTCCACTGAGGTAATGGTGACTCATCAGCAGAGATCATTTTTACTTCATTTATTTAACTATCAATTTACCAGGTAAGTTGGCTGAGAACACAGTCTTGCAGGGGCAAAGAGAGGGGTCGAATGTTCCACTCGACATTTTGTTAAAACCATCAGTAGCAGTGTAATAACACATGTGGGAGAGACGGACAGATAACAAAGAAAAGAAGCAAAAAAGTGACTGGGCGCATCCCAAATTGCACCCCTATGGCAGCCCTATGGGCCCTGGTCAAAACTAGTACACTATAAAGGGAATAGAGTGCCATTTGGGACGCAGGCCATGTACCTTCTTGGTAGTTGTGTGCCCCGTCAGGCAGGGCTAGGAAAGGCAGGTACTTCCACTCCTCAGGCAGGTTGCTGCTGTCATGGCCCTCCTCAGGGATGAGTGGAGGGTAGGAGTATTCCACCTGAGGAGAGAGAGAGCGAGAGAGCGCGAGAGAGAGAAAACAATGCAAAAATAATGATACAATACTCGGTATCCATCCTACTACCCCACAAAACTCAAAACACTAGCTATCTTAGGCATGGACCAGATTGACTTAGCATAGCCCAGGGAGTAAAATGACTCAACTAAAAGCAAGTAGGGCAAATGCACACAATTCGAAAATACAGCTCTCAATTTGTTAGGGAAAAATAATAGCTCATACACTGTGTACAGTAAGGCCAACATGCATCACAACAGTAGCCCAGATGAAGAGAGCTATTCACACTCATCATCATGTGACTATGAGTCACAGCAGCCTGTAGGTATTGTGCGGAACATGTTCAAGGTCCTGTTTGTTATCAGCTGTTCATCAACTTGTTCAACAAGATGCCTGTAGCTTTATGGTGGAAATAGAAAAAAAAAACGTTATTGTCCATCAAGAATGGAAATGTTTCTTTGGTGTCACCTTCCATTAAAAATGATCACATACATTCTCACATCATCACATTTAAACCAGTCAGTCCATCATGTTACATCCACGACCAACATAGAGGACATGAATACATCATCACATTTAAACCAGTCAGTCCATCATGTTACATCCACGACCAACACAGAGGACATTAATACATTCACAACTGACCACTGTCCCAACTGCACTGGATAGATCAGTACATATACCGATACAATTGACTTCGCATTTAGTAGTCCAACAGCACAATGAACGAAGGAATATTTGAACACGTTCTTCTTGGCCATGGGCATTCTGAAGCGCCGGCCAGAGGGAAGCCTCTCCAACTGAGGATGAGAGGGGTCGCCGACGGAAGCCAGTGCCTTCTTTTTGGTTGCCTTGTTGAACAGACTGCTCAAATGTGCCGGTGGTCGACCAATTACTTTGCTGGCTGTGTTTAGTATTTTGGTCAGGCCAAAGGCCAAATAACCACAACCTTGGCAAATATTACATAACATGTCATGTGCAATTATTATGTAGTTGCTCATTTATACTGGCTACATTTTCTAAGGAATTATGCCATTGGTGCTGTGCAAATCAAAAGTCCAGGATGATTTATTGAAATTGTGAAACTGTAGGGCTATATTTTTACAGTTAAGAAAAAGGCAATAAAATAACTGGGAGTACGCCCCAAACGGCACCCTATTCTCTATGCAGTGCACTACTTTTGACCATGGAGCAATAGAAACCAGAGAGCTCTCACTCTCCTTAGCACCATATCCATGTCCCCTCCCCAGTCCCTACACCAATCATTGATCCCTGTATTGACAGAGCCACTCACGTGACAGACAGGTGTTATCTAGGCTCTCTAGTGCCATTAAAGAACAGGTGAGGTGTAGGACACACACAACTACCCCCACAGAGAGGTCTCTCTCTCCCTAACTGCAGTTCTGAGGGGAGGGGGAGAGAGGCTCTAAGATACCCCACACCAAGGATGCATCCCAAATGGCACCTATACCCTATATAGTGCACTACTTTTACCCAGGTCCCAGAGAGAGGGAGATGTTTTTGTTTCTTCTCACTTTTGTTTATTTCACTTTCTTTGGCAATATAAACACATGTTCTCATGTCAATAAAGCCTTTTGAAATGAATTGATAGACAGAGAGAAAGAGAGAGACAAAGTCAACGAGCACCCCCCCCCCCCCCCCCCCCAGAAAGACAAGAACCTAATCTAGTGATACCCAGTCTAACCCAGTAGCTCGCCTATCAGGTAACAAACAATACCACTTCACCTCCCTGACGGTGTCCCAAATTCCACCATATTCCCTACATAGTGCACTACATTTGACAAGGGCCCTTAGGACTCTGGTCAAAAGTAATGCACTATAAAAGGGAATAGAGTGCCCTTTGTGATGCAGCCTACACCTCGAGTGAACACCTAGGCTATTACCTGACAAAGAAAATCCTCTGTCTGGTCTGTTTTTAACAGGTTTGGTGGTAGTGATCACAAGGGGGAAGGGGGTGGGTTTGGGCCTGTTTGTCACGCACACACCACCCCCTTTTATCCGCCGGTCAGAATGAGCAGCAGCTGGGTCTCCGAGAGCTCTGAAACAGGCAAACTTTCTTCAGGACAAAGGGGCAGGCAGTAAGGTGGAGAGCAGCCAGTAACAAAGTGGTTGTTGTTGTCTTGTTGAACGTCTTGCAGCAGGCTGTTGGTCTCTGCGGTGCATGAAAGGTAGGGTACTAACAGATGGCCAAGATGCTAGGGTACTAACAGATGGTCAAGATGCTAGGGTACTAACAGATGGCCAAGATGCTAGGGTACTAACAGATGGTCAAGATGCTAGGGTACTAACAGATGGTCAAGATGCTAGGGTACTAACAGATGGCCAAGATGCTAGGGTACTAACAGATGGCCAAGATGCTAGGGTACTAACAGATGGCCAAGATGGTAGGGTACTAACAGATGGCCAAGATGGTAGGGTACTAACAGATGGCCAAGATGGTAGGGTACTAACAGATGGCCAAGATGCTAGGGTACTAACAGATGGCCAAGATGCTAGGGTACTAACAGATGGCCAAGATGCTAGGGTACTAACAGATGGCCAAGATGCTAGGGTACTAACAGATGGCCAAGATGCTAGGGTACTAACAGATGGCCAAGATGGTAGGGTACTAACAGATGGCCAAGATGGTAGGGTACTAACAGATGGCCAAGATGGTAGGGTACTAACAGATGGCCAAGATGGTAGGGTACTAACAGATGGCTAAGATGGTAGGGTACTAACAGATGGCTAAGATGGTAGGGTACTAACAGATGGCTAAGATGGTAGGGTACTAACAGATGGCTAAGATGGTAGGGTACTAACAGATGGCTAAGATGGTAGGGTACTAACAGATGGCTAAGATGGTAGGGTACTAACAGATGGCTAAGATGGTAGGGTACTAACAGATGGCTAAGATGGTAGGGTACTAACAGATGGCTAAGATGGTAGGGTACTAACAGATGGCTAAGATGGTAGGGTACTAACAGATGGCTAAGATGGTAGGGTACTAACAGATGGCTAAGATGGTAGGGTACTAACAGATGGCTAAGATGGTAGGGTACTAACAGATGGCTAAGATGGTAGGGTACTAACAGATGGCCAAGATGGTAGGGTACTAACAGATGGCTAAGATGGTAGGGTACTAACAGATGGCTAAGATGGTAGGGTACTAACAGATGGCTAAGATGGTAGGGTACTAACAGATGGCTAAGATGGCTTTACCGGAACAGAAACTGACAGAGCCTGATATAAATTGAAGAAGAATATTTTTCCCAGTCTGTGGCTGCAATGAAAAACAAGTCAGAGCCTAGGATTCTTTTGTTTTTTTAAGACTTATGCGCGTGCAGTAGGCTGGGCTATTTTATTGAGCAGGAGGTAATGAGCATAACTCGCACACATACAGCAAGGCCTGTGGACAAATTGTGTTTGTTGAAAACATGTGCAGTAAATCTCCCCATCCGTTCTTTATGGGAGACTGCTGGCCTATTTGTGTACCTCTGGAGGGATAGCCCCTCCTCTTCAGAAGCTCTGTAGATAACTCAAGTTTATTGCAATAATCTTCTTGTCCCTGTTAATTTCACACACACACACACACACACACACACACACACACACACACACACACACACACACACACACACACACACACACACACACACACACACACACACACACACACACACACACACACACACACACACACACACACACACACACACACACACACACACACACACACACTAGGTTACTAACCAGGTGTAAACACTGCCCTTAGGCCTTGTTGTGAACATTATATGCAGCGTCTGTCAAGCTCTCCTTCACTTGTCAGTGACTCTCTAAACTTGATCCTAATCCCTAAAAACCAAAATCACAGTGACAACAACATTGCAACATTGTGACTGTGGATCTCTTTGGATTTGCCACTAATAGGTGATTTAACACAGTCACAGAACTGAGGCGGTATAGGCAATTAGTGCAAACATTGTCTGGGTGAAATACAAACCTCTGGCCAAGAGTGAGTTAATGAGCCATGGAGAGACAAGATCTCAGATGAAATCTCAAGTCAGTTAAAAGTGCAAATTAATGCACAGTTTCAGTACTTGGCATTGATTGCAGTTGATAAATGGTGCACAGGCATCATACCATCTCTTACATGAACCTGTTATCAGTGTGCCTCTGGGCCCACATACATCTAGCTAGGCTTCATCACAACACAGCATGACTTCACCATGCACTACCATGAATTCTAGGTAAACCAACAAGGTTGTCTCTGATTGTTTACAACTGTGTTAGCTATGTAAAGAAGATGCTGTGTTAGTAATACCCTCCTGGTCTACCCCATAAGAGCTCTTCCATAAGCAACAAGTGATCAATGACTTCCTTCCAAGCAGCAGTGTGTCTATCAACCACTGGTAGGTAGAACAGGACAGGAAAGGTCCCTGGGTGGGTTGTTGTTGTTGCTGATCAGTCAAATACCCATTTCACTCGCACCCTCACCCAGGCATTACCCAATGCTCGACGTGTTGTGTAGCCTAGCTCTCCAGTGCATTCTCTGCTACTAATAAAACGGGCACAAGGAGCTAGTTAGCATGCCACCCGAGCTTGACGTACCTGACAGCCTTTCTTGTGGTGAAATCCGACCACCACGATATGCAACACTGGTCCCTTGAGTTCCTCTTTGCCATGCGACTCCATGGCCGCAGATATTCGGGCAGTTACGTGTTGTTTTTCACTTGAGATATCAATGTAAACAGGGTTGGAACGGGCGGTGCTGCTTCTGCTCCTCGAATCAACGTCCGCAGTCACACAATCAACGCAATGGATTTTCTCTTCCTCTTCGTCTGTCCCAGTCAGGTTGCAGTAGTAGGATGACGTCGTTCAAATGTAACGCCACCGCTTGTGCATTGCTTTCACCAGTCTTTCACACGATTTGGCCCACGGAATGCATCACGTCAACTTTTTTTATGTTCTGTTTGGGCTGTTAAATGATTATTTCCTTTAAATCTTAATTGATCGTAATACAAAACAGCGCAGCGCTGGAGTAAAAAATAGAAATGAGTGCAATTCTTCTTTAAATCTGTATTGGCGGATCGCAACCAACTGAAAGGTGCATACACCGCCACCTACTGTAGTGGAGTTTAAGGCCGATCGGCCTCCTTACTAATCTATTTCTCTCATCTAGCCCTTTGTTGCCCGCCTACTGTTCTGGAGTGTACATGCATTACACTGTGACACAAAAAAATGGAAGGAAAAGGGACGGGGACGGGGTAAAATGAAGAAACCTACACCCGTTGCCTTCCACTACTCGGCCCTAACTGATCCGTCACCAGGATGGCAGCCTGGGAGGACAGGACACGAATTAAACACACCTAACTCTTCTGCAGTAAAATCTCGTACACCCAAGTACTTCTCTGCAGCTGCCACCACAACATTTATGTTCTGTGATTTACGTCCCATTTCTGCAGTACAGTTGATAGCCATGGCTATGAACGTTAAAGAAACCAACCTTATTGAAACACATGTTATTCCTATCACTCTCTTTTGGCCTTGGCCTACTCACAGGGATCGTTCGGATCCCTCGCTCTGGACCAATCTTCCTCTACTACAATCTTCACTGCCTCAGCATATGACACCTTCTGTACCACTTTGATCCTGGCAACCTCAACCTGCCTTTCTCTCACCGGACACTTCTGATCTCCAGCACCATGGGCACCCCTACAGTTAACACACACCTTTTCCACCGATACTAGACATTCCTTTGTCTCATGCCCTTCTGCACACTTCTCACATCTAGAAATCCCCCTCACACTGCTGCAACATGATCACTGGACTTTGTCGGGTGAAGACTCAGCAGGGCAGACCGAGTCTGCGTCGCACCAAACGACGGGTACCACCGTCTGTGTTCGACTGTTGTAGTCTGATGATTCCTATCGTCCATTTTTCAATCGATTACTTCCGTCTTTTTCAAACTAAACATGGCGGCCACCCCAGCTACAAATCCATCACAGTTGCTCCCACTTGGTTTGTTTGATTTTGTTAATAATTGTAATGTCCAGCTAGCTTTACAGATACCAAGTACGTTGTTAACGTTTGAAGTCATGTTGCGACAGTTACACTTTTGACAGATATGAAATGCAGGAGTCATGTTAGCAGTAGCATGTCCGCATTGCTAAGGTATAGCACTGGTAAAGTTGGTTTGAGATTCGACATTCGGACGTTCAAACACCAATCGCTCGTTAACGATTTGAGCTACAGACCTTACGCTCTTTTTGAAAGAAAAAAATGTGTACAACATTTCAGAGGTTTTCATTTTCCCCGATTCTGACCCTAGTTTAATAATCGCACAGCAACGGTGTAGGCAGCCTAGCGCATGGTCAACGCAACAAGTTAGGGACCATCAACGAAGTGCATGATCAAACTATTCAAATTTCAATAACTCTGATCATGTAGAAACTACAAACCAACGTTAAACTGTTCAGAAGGGAGGGACACATGCTGCACTTCCTTTGTTTGCCTCAATGAATGTTAAAAAAAAATGTATAACAATTTCTACGATAGATGTAACGATTTTTGTTCTGTGGTAGCATGGTCGTTCCATCAATTCAGTGCCTTTTGAGAAGTGTAACTTGGTAAAAAAAGAAATATGAAAAGGATTTAATCTCTTTAACATTGTCATAAAGAGCATATGTTGAACTTCATAAACAAGTTTTCCCATCTCAAGAGATTAAATAAAAAAGGACTATATTAAAGCTGCAATATATAACTTTTTGGGTGACCCTACTAAATTCACATAGAAATGGGTTATAGATCTGTCATTCTCATTGAAAGCAAGTCTAAGAAGCGGTAGATCTGGTCTCTGTTTTATTTCTATGCTTTCTGTTCTTATTGCGTCTTTTACTTTTGGTTTTGTACACCAGCTTCAAACAGATGAAAATAAAATGTTGGTTATGGAAAAGATATTTCACGATGGTACAATGATTCTCTACACTATGCATAGCTTGTTTTGTCACGAACTGAAATTAGGTGAACTATTTGAATTTTAGCAACCAGGAAATGGTGGAGCAATTTCTGCATAGTGCATCTTTAACTGCCAAATAAAGTTATTATATATATTTTTTTTAACCTTTCTTTAACTAGGCAAGTCAGTTAAGAACAAATTCTTATTTACAATGACGGCCTAGGAACAGTGGGTTAACTGCCTTGTTCAGGGGCAGACAACATTTTTACCTTGTCAGCTCAGGGATTCGATCGAGCAACTGGGCTACCTGGGGTTGACAATTTAATCTTAAAAACCGCTAGAAGGCGCTATTATTCCTTACGTCATTTGCAAAATGGCGTCATACATTAATGTGCACTGCTGGTAATACACTCGTCCCCTGGCGACCGGTTCATACATGAGTCATTCAACATTCAGGCTGCAAAGCTGTCGGTTTCCTCTTTAACTTGATTTAATGGCCCGTTGGTGAAAAACAAAACTGAAAAATATGCTTACGGTCTTAATAAAACACTATTTTCCTCCACTGGGCTAGAGTGACTAATGCTACTTCCCGATGTTGAACACCGCCAGGGGTAAACAAAAGACTGCAACCTGATTGGCTGAACTTGGTATGCAACATACGTAAGTTGTCAGAACATCCTAAAATGGTCGTGGAAAATTGTGTTTTATTAAGACGGTAGGCATATTTCCCCCTTTTTTAAGCTGGCGGACCATTAAATCACGTTGAGGAAACAACACTTATGCAGCCTGAATGGAGAATGTTTTATGTACAAAGTGGTTTCCGGGGGACATGAGTGTATCATTGAGTCCAGACGATAGTGGAGAATAGCGCCCACTAGCGTCTGTCTAGGCTCCCATAAATCCCCTTTTATTTTTTATTTCACATTTATTTAACCAGGTAGGCCAGTTGAGAACAAGTTCTCATGTACAACTGCGACCTGGCCAAGATAAAGCAAAGCAGTGCAACAAAAACAACAACACAGAGTTACACATAAACAAACGTACAGTCAATAACACAATAGAAAAATCTATGTACAGTGTGTGCAAATGTAGAAGAGTAGGGAGGTAAAGGCAATAAATAGGCCATAGAGCCACATATTCTAAGTTAGAACCGTCCAGAGTAGTGATGCTGGACAGGCGGGCAGGTGCGGGTAATGATCGGTTGAAGAGCATGCATTTAGTTTTACTTGCATTTAAGAGCAGTTGGAGGCCACGGAAGGAGAGTTGTATGGCATTGAAGCTGGAGGTTAGTTAACACAGTGTCCAAAGAAGGGCCAGAAGTATACAGAATGGTGTCGTTTGCGTAGAGGTGGATCAGAGCATCACCAGCAGTAAGAGCGACATCATTGATGTATACAGAGAAGAGAGTCGGCCTGAGAATTGAACCCTGTGGCACCCCCATAGAGACTGCCAGAGGTCCGGACAACAGGCCCTCCGATTTGACACACGGAACTCTATCAGAGAAGTAGTTGGTGAACCAGGCGAGGCAGTCATTTGAGAAACCAAGGCTGTTGAGTCTGCCAATAAGAATGTGGTGATTGACAGTGTCGAAAGCCTTGGCCAGATCGATGAAGACAGCTGCACAGTAATGTCTCTTATTGATGGCGGTTATGATATCGTTTAGGAGGTGCACCCATGACCAGCTCGGAAACCAGATTGTATAGTGGAGAAGGTGCGGTGGGATTCGAAATGGTCGGTAACCTGTTTGTTATCTTGGCTTTCGAAGACCTTAGAAAGGCAGGGTAGGATATATATAGGTCATGCAAGTAATCATGTGATTTCAACATCTCCTCTTTGTGTTCTCTTCCAGAGCTCGTGGACAAATGTATAGGTTCCCGAATCCATATTGTCATGAAAAACGACAAAGAAATTGTCGGCACCCTGTTGGGTTTTGATGATTTTGTCAGTATCCTTTCTGGAAATGTCCTACAAAACGTCTCATTATTTGTCGTTCATTGTAAAGAAGGTTTTGCATTTCAGCAGTAGTTTTGCAATCTATTCAATTCAAACATTGTTACTGTAGTCCTTTATGCTAAACAAAAATATAAACGCAACATGCAATCATTTAATTGATTTTACCGAGTTACAGTTCATATGAGGAAATCAGTCAATTGAAATAAATTCATTAGGCCCTAATCTATGGACTAAACATGACTGGGAATACAGATATGGTATATGTGACCAACAGATGCATAAAAATATGGGCCCCAGGATCTCGTCACAGTATTTTTCTGTATTCAAATTGCCATCGATAAAACGCAATTGTGTTCGTTGTCCGTAGCTTATGCCTGCCCATACCATAACCCCACCATGGGGCACTCTGTTCACAACGTTGACATCGGAAAACCACTCACCCACACAACGCCATCTCCGGATGTGAGGTCGGTTGGACGTACTGCCAAATTCTCTAAAACGATGTTGGAGGCGGCTTATGGTAGAGAAATTAACATTAAATTATCTTGCAACAGCTCTGATGGACATTCCTGCAGTTAGCTGTGGCATGGTGTTGTGTGACAAAACTGCACATTTTAGTGACCTTTTATTGTCCCCAGCACAAGGTGCACCAGTGTAACGACCATGCTGTTTAATCAGCTTCTTGATATGTCACACCTGTCAGGTGGATGGATTATCTTGGCAAAGGAGAAATGCTCAATAACAGGGACGTAAACAAATTTGTGCAACATTTTTGAGAAATAAGCTTTTTGTGCATATAGAACATTTCTGATATCACTTTTTTCAGCCCATGTACCATGGGACGAACGATTTACATGCTGCGTTTATATTTCTGTTCAGTGTATATTGTCAGTAAATATACAGTTGATCCTTCACCCATCGCTTCAGACATGGTGTTGGAGGACGTGACAGAATTGTAAGTACTTTCACCTAAATCCTTTCATATCTGACGATTCTGGACATGTTTTATCCTTCTCCTTGCTGACTGTGTATTTTAGTGAAATCACACCGGAGGGAAGAAGGATAACCAAACTGGACCAGATCCTACTCAATGGCAACAACATCACCATGGTAGGTATAACGAGGTCATGCTGCTTGCTTAACCCTTTAACCCTATTCTCAACCGGCTGGTAGAGCATGTTTTGACAATGGATTTATAAGTGGATATGAAAACAACCTACACTTGAACTTAATTGGTCATCTCCCCCAGCACCACTTTACATTATTTTGTATATTTTTGGGTTCAGTGTTGTGGCACTCTAACTTTGCCCACTTAGAGGGCTATAAGAAAACTCAATCACTAAAGATATGGGATAAAAGGCAGGAATTCAGTTGGTGAGGGATTAATATTGCAACATTCCTGTTAGTAGAGACCTTGAAGAGTAGGAATATGAAAATAAATAGTTTAACTGCTATTTTTAGCTCTTTTACATTTTATGTCAGTAAAAGTATGGTGGACTAAGAATAGGGTAGGTACATTTTTTAAATAAAAATACCTATTTTGGTTAAAATATAAATTGTTGACAAAACTATATTAGGCAACATCAATTCGTTAAAGCACATTTCATGGCCAATATGGTAAATTAATCAATATTCACATTTAAGGTCGACCTATAAAATAACTACTACAGTAATAAAAAATATGCACATTTTCAAATATCTCAAAATGTAGTCTGAAGATGTGGAAGAATCTGGCTTATTTTAAATTAACTATTTTGAGGGACATTCCATGAAACACCACCTGAAAATGTATTCATTTCAATGTAATTGAATATTCATGTTTGGGCATACACAATTAACATAATGTGACCTTATTTTACATTGCTTAGCTAATACTTACCTATAAAAGCAGACCTAAAGTCATTTTTGTAATATTGTTGAAATTACTAAAATTGCTATGCAAATTGCCATTAGAGTATGGTATTACTGGTATGACCGTTTGTCTTCTCAACCACCTGATAGAGAGCTCTGTTGATTCCAAAATAAACATCAAGTAGAAAAGAAAATACTATTGGATGTTCATTTGAGTTGTTAGTAATAGGAATTTAAGGTGAAAAAATTGTTTCAACATGTTTTTCAATTAGATACAGTTAAAGGGTTAACAGTAATGCTTCCTTCCACATGAGCCCACACACCGGTATTCAATCTTCTGTCTTCGCAAACACACGTGACTGCCCTCTTTCAATTCGATAGCGCAGGTCGTGGTATTTCAAGCTGAACTTATCAAACACTTGCTGCATGATATAATGATACAACCACCTGGTTTCTTCACGCATCGCGCCGACAGAAACAAGCATCTCTCTGGTAAGAAGAAGGGCGTGGGTGTATGCCTTATGATTAACGAGACGTGGTGTGATCATAACAACATACAGGAACTCAAGTCCTTTTGTTCACCTGACTTAGAATTCCTCACAATCAAATGCCGATCGCATTATCTACCAAGAGAATTCTCTTCGATCATAATCACAGTCGTGTATATTCCCCCCCAAGCAGACATATCGACGGCCCTGAAAGAACTTCATTGGACTCTATGTAAACTGGAAACCACATATCCTGAGGCTGCATTTATTGTAGCCGGGGATTTTAACAAGGCTAATCTGAAAACAAGCCTCCCTAAATTCTATCAGCATATCGATTGTGCTACCAGGGCGGGCAAAACCCTAGACTACTGTTATTCTAACTTCCGCGACGCATATAAGGCCCTCCCTTCGGAAAAGCTGACCACGACTCCATTTTGTTGCTCCCAGCCTATAGACAGAAACTAAAACAGGAAGCTCCCGCCCTCAGATCTGTTCAACACTGGTCCGACCAATCGGATTTCACGCTTCAAGATTGCTTCGATCACGTGGACTGGGATATGTTCCACATTGCGGCGAACAACAATATTGACGAATACGCTGATTCGGTGTGCGAGTTTATTAACAAGTGCATCGGCGATGTCGTATCCACAGCGTCTATTAAAACATTCCCCAACCAGAAACCGTGGATTGATGGCAGCATTCGCGCAAAACTGAACGCGCGAACCACTGCTTTTAATCAGGGCAAGGTGACCGGAAACATGACCGAATACAAACAGTGCAGCTATTCCATCCGCAAGGCAATCAAACAAGCTAAGCGTCAGTACAGAGACAAAGTGGAGTCACAATTCAACGGCTCAGACATGAGAGGTATATGGCAGGGTCTACAGTCAATGACGGACTACAAAAGAAAAAACAGCCCCGTCGCAGATCACGATGTCTTGGTCCCAGACAGACTGAACAACTTTTTTGCTCGCTTTGAGGACAATACAGTGCCACTGACACGGCCCGCTACCAAAACCTGCGGGCTCTCCTTCACTGTAGCCAACGTGAGTAAAACATTTAAACGTGTTAACCCTCGCAAGGCTGCAGGCCCAGACGGCATTCCCGGCCGCGTCCTCAGAGCATGCGCAGACCAGCTGGCTGGTGTGTTTACAGACATATTCAATCAATCCTTATCCCAGTCTGCTGTCCCCACATGCTTCAAGAGGGCCACCATTGTTCCTGTTCCCAAGAAAGCTAAGGTAACTGAGCTAAATGACTACCGCCCTGTAGCACTCACTTCCGTCATCATGAAGTGCTTTGAGAGACTAGTCAAGGATCATATCACCTCCACCCTACCTGACACCCTAGACCCACTCCAATTTGCTTACCGACCCAATAGGTCCACAGACGACGCTAATGCCATCACACTGCCCACTGCCCTAACCCATCTGGACAAGAGGAATACCTATGTAAGAATGCTGTTCATCGATTACAGCTCAGCATTTAACACCATAGTACCCTCCAAACTCGTCATTAAGTTCGAGACCCTGGGTCTCGACCCTGCCCTGTGCAACTGGGTCCTGGACTTCCTGACGAGCTGCCCCAGGTGGTGAGGGTAGGTAACAACATCTCCACCCCGCTGATCCTCAACACTGGGTCCTCACAAGGGTGCGTTCTCAGCCCTCTCCTCTACTCCCTGTTCACCCACGACTGTGTGGCCATGCACGCCTCCAACTCAATCATCAAGTTTGCAGACGACACTACAGTGGTAGGCTTGATTACCAACAACGACGAGACGGCCTACAGGGAGGAGGTGAGGGCCCTTGGAGTGTGGTGTCAGGAAAATAACCTCACACTCAATGTCAACAAAACAAAGGAGATGATCGTGGACTTCAGGAAACAGCAGAGGGAGCAGCCCTCTATCTACATTGACGGGACAGTAGTGGAGAGGGTGGAGAGTTTTAAGTTCCTCGGCGTACACATCACGGACAAACTGAAATGGTCCACCCACACAGACAGCGTGGTGAAGAAGGCGCAGCAGCGCCTCTTCAACCTCAGGAGGCTGAAGAAATTCAGCTTGTCACCAAAACACTCAAACTTTTACAGATGCACAATCGAGAGCATCCTGTCGGGCTGTATCACCGCCTGGTATGGCAGCTGCTCCGCCCATAACCGGAAGGCTCTCCAGAGGGTAGTGAGGTCTGCACAACGCATCACCGGGTGCAAACTACCTTCCCTCCAGGACACCTACACCACCCAATGTCACAGGAAGGCCAAAAAGATCATCAAGGACAACAACCACCCGAACCACTGCCTGTTCACCCCGCTATCATCCAGAAGGTGAGGTCAGTACAGGTGCATCAAAGCGGGGACCAAGAGATGGAAAACAGCTTCTATCTCAAGGCCATCAGACTGTTAAACAGCCATCACTAACATTGAGTGGCTGCTGCCAACATACTGACTCAACAACAGCCACTTTAATAATGGAAAAATGTATGTAATCAATTTATCACTAGCCACTTTATATTATATAATGTTTACTTACCCTACATTACTCATCTCATCTGTATATACTGTATGCTATACCATCTACTGCATCTTGCCATCTTGATGTAATTAAATGTATCACTAGCCACTTTAAACAATGCCACTTTATATAATGTTTTCATACCCTACATTACTCATCTCATATGTACATACTGTACGCCATACCATCTACTGCATCTTGATGTAATGTACCACTAGCCACTTTAAACAATGCCGCTTTATGTTTTCATACCCTACATTACTCATCTCATATGTACCCTATACCATCTACTGCATCTTGCCTATGCCGTTCGGCCATCACTCATTTATATATTTTTATGTACATATTCGTATTCATTCCTTTACACTTGTGTGTATAAGGTAGTTGTTGTTAAATTGTTAGGTTATATTACTTTTTAGATATTACTGCATGGTCGGAACTAGAAGCACAAGCATTTCGCTACACTTGCATTAACACCTGCTAACCATGTGTATGTGACAAATACATTTGATATTGTCACTACTTTTTCTGTTCTAGCTCATACCTGGAGGCGAAGGACCTGAAGTATGAAAAAAGAAGCAGAGGTTTTCTGAAACTTTTTATGTTCTTGTGGATGTATACTTGCCTTCCTGTCAGTACTTACATTAACCAGTTTGTGATAATGTTATATTTTTGGTTCTTTCTTTCAGTTTTGAGAAGATTTTTGTAACAAGTGTTTTTCCCTAATGAAGCCTTGATAATGTGTATACAGAGCAACAGTTGGTTTGACCTTTGACATGTAAACCATTTCTACCATGTAGTGGAACTACACTTTTTTTCCCCTTATAAATGAATCGAGTAATCATTGGAATTAAACAACCCCCAGTGTGTTCATTTGTAGCTCATAAAAGGACAAGACAGACCAACACAAATGTCAGCCATGCCCAGCGGGTGGCTGTCCTTTCACCTTTGACCACAAAACGTCGGCCGTCATTTTCTGTTCATTTCCCAATGATTTTACTTGTTAAAAATCGGCACAGTTCTACTGCGGGGACGACGTTCGTTATGGTGCGTCTTCCCTAGAAGTCAGCTGGAAGTTTTAAAAATTAAGTCTCTAGGTTCAGTTTTAAACATTAAAGATGCGTTTATTAGCATGAAAAAAAGACTAATCTGGACAAAGCCAAGCAGCTTTGTTGCTGATGTACAAACAGGACTGATTGGTATAGTAGGATACCCAAGGATGGAAATTAAAGAAGTCTGCTAGCCTGAGGCTAGTAGAAAATGTGCCAAACTAGCCAGCTAGCTAAATTCTGTCATTTAAAATATCGCATGGCGTAGTACAATGTCACCCGAGTTATTACAAACTGTGGTCACATAGCCTGGCTGGCCAGTCCCCAAAGTCCTTAAATTCCATCTTAGTATACCCCTGAAAAATGTCACTTTGTTGAGCCTGACTATTTTTTCATTCCTCCCCCCTTCTCTTCATGCGTATCTCAATACATTGAGGGCTTTTCTTCTCCTTTCGGATTAGTCACTTTTTCCAGGTTCTTGCTGATGATGTCATACAGTTCCGCCTGTAGCACACAAACACAGATAGAAACATTGAAGTAAGTGCTCTTGCATCTTTTACAGTACACTGGAGCTTATCTTTGGGGTTGGAGGTTTATAGCTGGACCTAAAACAAACCAAGTTGTGGGACATAGTCTCATCTTGACATTAGTTCACTTTAGAGGTCTTAAAACATCCAACAAACTTTAATTCATCCCTTTGACCCATTTCCCTTATAGATGAATGATGTTATTAATAATGATAGACTAGTGTTAGTAGTATCAGTATATACACTACTATAGTCATATATGGCAGTAGCATCTTGGCTCTGTCCCAAATGGGACCCTATTCCCTATTTAGTGCACTACTTTTGACCAGAGCCCATAAGGGGCACTCACATAGAAGCCACGGATGTCCAGAAGGATGACTCTGATGTCAGAGTAAACAGCCTCATCCTTCTCATGGACCAGAGAGCGGTAGTCCATCTGATAACAGGAAGAAGGAGAAGAAATATGGGGATGAGTAAAAGAAGGGCATGTGTCAGACATCAGGTCAGTTGAATAAAAAAAAATTGGGTAGTGTCTACAAATGCCAATTCTCACCACATGAGTTAACTTGGAGGCTTTAGACACTGCATCACCCCTCTCTGAAAAGTACCTGAAAGACCAAAAGTTATTGTGAAATGTAGGATCAACGTATGATAACCTCAAGGGCTCTAAGTTACTTGAATGTATGAAAAGCTATCGTACTTGTTAATGTTGGTGTGGAAGCCGTCCACTTTGGTCTTCACTGCAACTATTCTTTCCAAGATTTTCTCCTGGAAGTAACACATGGAAATGTCGATTATAATGAAACATCAGGAGAATACAATTCCATCTGTACCAGTTTAATGTTTTTCATGAACGACCACTTGACCTTAAACATACGTGTGTTGACCATTTACCTGGATTGCAACGCCAAAGTCATTCCCATCCTCTATTTTGGGGATGAGATGCTGAATCCAGCAGGACACCTAAGAAGATAAACACCAATGACTGCTACAGTAAATTTAAACCGTCACCAGCCTGTATCAGAGCATTGCATCTCATTTGACCACAAGAGGTCACTGTTGCTTTATTGTATTCTTACTGTAATGGTCTCAGTGCAAGGACGTCTGTCTAATTCTTACTGTAATGGCGGTTGTCCGCAGTGCTAGGATCTCTGTATAGTTCTTACTGTAATGATTGTCTCCCTCAGTGCTAGGATCTCTGGTTTGACTCTGTCAAGCAGCTTCACAATCTTCTCATTCCCTTTGATGAAGCCACATTTTGGAGCTAAAAGAGACCAAAGAAAAACACCACCACCAACTGGTAAGTAGCCACCACCTGCATCCACATAAAATACATTTATGTCAAATAATAAAAATACCCACTACTTGGAATTATTTTAGAAGCCTATTTTAAAATAGTTGGTCTTGAGCTGGCAACTACCACTCCTAAATGAAGGCCATGACTTAAACCACTGTTTTTTACCTTTCTTCTTCTTCTCATCATCATCATTCTTGTCAGTCTCCATTTCCTGGAGGGAGAATAAATTAGTCAATCTGTAGCCTTAACCTACCATGTCAAATATACAGTGCATTCGGAAAGTATTATGACCACTTCACTTTTCCACATTTTGTTACATTACAGCCTTATTCTAAAATGTATTAAATAAAAATAAAAATTCTCATTAATCTACACACAATACCCCATAATGACAAAACAAAAACAGGTTTAGAATTTTGGCAAATGTATTAAAAATAAAAAACAATACCTTATTTACATAAGTATTCAGAACCTTTGCTATGAGACTTGAAATTAAGCTCAGGTGCATCCTGTTTCCATTGATTAGCCTTGATGTTTCTACAACTTGGAGTCCAGCTGTGGTAAATTCAATTGAGTGGACATGATTTGGAAAGGCACACAGTTGACAGTGCATGTCAGAGCAAAAACCAAGCCATGAGGTTGAAGGAATTGTCCATAGAGCTCAGAGACAGGATTGTGTCGAGGCACAGATCTGGGGAATGGTACCAAAACATTTCTGCAGCATTGAAAGTCCCCAAGAACACAGTGGCCTCCATCATTCTTAAATGGAAGAATTTTGGAGCCACCAAGACTCTTCCTAGAGCTGGGAGCCTGGTCAAACTGAGCAATCAGGGGAGAAGGGCCTCACTCTGACAGAGCTCCAGAGTACCTTCCAGAAGGACAACCATCTCTGCAACATACCACCAATCAGGCCTTCATGGTAGAGTGGCCAGACAAAAGTTTTCCAAAAAGGCACTTAAAGGACTGATCATGCGAAACAAGATTCTCTGGATTGATGAAACCAAGATTGCACTATTTGTCCTGAATACTAAGCATCACATCTGAAGGAAACCTGGCACCATCCATACGGTGAAGCATGGGGGTGGTAGCATCATGCTGTGGGGATGTTTTTCAGCAGCAGGGACTGGGAGACTAGTCAGGATCGAAGGAAAGATGAACGGAGCAAAGTACAGAGAGATCCTTGATGAAAACCTGCTCCAGAGCACTCAGGACCTCAGACTGGGGCGAAGGTTCACCTTCCAACAGGACAAAGACCCTAAGCACACAGCGAAGACAACGCAGGAGTGGCTTCGGGACAGGTCTCCATGTCCTTGAGTGGCCCAGCCAGAACCCGATCGAACATCCCTAGAGAGACCTGAAAATAGCTGTGCAGCGACGCTCCCCATCCAACCTGACAGAGCTTGAGAGGATCTGCAGAGAAGAATGTAAGGAACTCCCCAAATACAGGTGTGCAAAGCTTGTAGCGTCATACCCCAAAAAACTAGAGGCTGTAATCGCTGCCAAAAGTGCTTCAGCAAAGTACTGGGTAAAGGGTCCGAATACTAATGTAAATGTGTTCAGTTTTTTATTTTTCATCAATTTGCAAACATTAAAAAAAATAAAGAATGTTTTTTCTTTGTAATTATGGGATAGTGTGTAGATTGATGAGGGGGAAACAAAATGTGTGTGGGGGGGGGGGGGGGGGGGGGGGGGGGGAAATCAAGGGGTCTGAATACACTGTATATGCTACTATTATAATGAATGAGCTAACTGCTATTCAAACCTAAATGCTTTCCCCAGCAGAAAAGGACAAAAACCAACTGGAGACGCTCCACTCTACAGGAACTGAGTAAAGTGGGGGATCTCCTGGCTAGAGACAAAAGCCCTCGCACAGAAGACAGTGAGGTGGAGCATCATGGTGGATGCCCTATGCTCCCAATTGTGCCAAGCGGTTATAGTCAAGTAAGTCAAACCATTCAATCCTGTGGCTCTATACTGAAGAAAAATATAAAAACACAACATGCAACAATTTAAAAGATTTTACTGAGTTACAGTTCATATAAGGAAATCAGTCAATTGAAATAAATGAATTAGGCCCTAATCTATGGATTTCACATTACTGGAAATACAGATATGCACCTGTTGGTCACAGACACCTTAAAAAAAAAAAAAAAATCAAAAAGGTAGGGGCGTCAATCAGAAAACCAGTCAATATCTGGTGTGTCCACCATTTGCCTCATGCAGCGCAACATCTCCTTCGCATAGAGTTGATCAGGCTGTTGATTGTGGCCTGTGGAATGTTGAAACTCTCCTCTTCAATGGCTGTGTGAAGTTGCTGGATAATGAAGGGAATTGGAACACGCTGTCATACACGTCAATCCAGAGCATCCCAAACATGCTCAAAGGGTGACATGTCTGAGCATGCAGGGCATGGAAGAACTGGGACATTTTCAGCTTCCAAGAATTGTGTACAGAGCCTTGCGACATGGGGCTGTGCATTATCATGCTGAAACATGAGGCGATGGATGAATGGCACGACAATGGGCTTCAGGAACTCGTCACTGTATCTCTCTGCATTCAAATTGCCATCGATAAAATGCAATTGTGTTCGTTGTCCGTAGCTTATGTCTGCCCATACCATAACCCCACCATGGGGCACTGTTCACATCAGCAAACCCCTCCCCCACACAACGTCATATACGTGGTCTGTGGTTGTGAGGCCGGTTGAACGTACTGCCAAATTCTCTAAAGAGGCTTATGGTAGAGAAATGAACATTCAATTATCTGGCAACAGCTCTAGTGGACATTCCTGAAGTCAACATGTCATTTGCACACCAACTTGAAACATCTGTGGCATTGTGTTGTGTGACAAAGCTGCACATTTTAGAGTGGCCTTTTATTGTCCCAAGCACAAGGTGCACCTGTGTAATGATGCTGTTTAATCAGCTTTTCGATATGCCACACCTGTCAGGTAGATTGATTATCTTGGCAAAGGAGAAATGCTCACTAACAGGGATGGGAAGGGGGGGGGGGGGGGGGGGAGTGCACAATTTGAGATAAGCTTTTCATGCGCATGGAACATTTCTGGGAATTTTTATTTCAGCTCATGAAACATGTGACCAACACTTGTTGCGTTTATATTTTTGTTCAGTGTATATGGAATGTGTCCCAAATAGCACCCAGTTGCCTATATAGTGGGCTACTTTTGAACAGAGCCCTGTGGGTAACCCAATGGGCCCTGGTCAAAAGAAGTTCACAAAAATAGTGAATAGGGTGCCATTTGGGAACAGATTTTGTATTTGGTTAGAAGAGCATGATAGCCAGTCACCTCATCCTCTGGAGTAGGAGGGTCTGGTATAGGGATGTCTAGAGGAGCATGGAGAGTGGACAGGTCTGTGATGCTGAGATCCTCCTCCTGGAAGAGAGATGGAAAAGAGAGCGGGATGGAGGAAGAGCGGGAGGGATAAAGGAGAGGAAGAGAGAAGAGGGAGAGATAGATGAGAGGAAAGTAGGTAAGTAGGTAGAGACGGTTGGACAAGATATGAAGGATGAAAAGGAAGGTTAATTTCACAATGTGGGGGCAGACAGTGATACATGGGATGTGACCTAACCAATGAGGCCTACCTTCAGCAGGTTGTCCAGTTGGGTGATCTTCAATGGGATGTAGTTTGAAAACAGATCCTCTGCCTAAAAAAACAACAGAAATAGGTAAGAACTAACTACACCATTATGCCACAACGGCATGTCCCTTTCTACTTCCAATGGTAATGCAATTGCACCAGCAGACATCTGATAACACAATAAGGCAAACACATACTAACCTGTTGATACAGAGACTGGCGGAAGTTCTCCACCTAAGGTGAAGGGATGAAAAGAAGATACTTTGGCTGCGTTTCAAACTCATAAAAAGACACACCCTCGTCCACTTACCCTCGCCTTATGCCCTTGGGGGAATGCCCGCAGCCATATTTGTCGTCGGTCCAAATGATTAGCCAGGCAAGGGAAGTTTGCAACCTAAGCCCCACAGCCCTCGTTTTTTTAAATGGAGTTTGCGAGTGTACAATTATGTTCACGTCGTAGCAATATAGAGTCAACATACAAGTGTAAGTAAAAACAAAATGTAAATAAGTTTACAAAAATTGTGCTACTAATGCACAAGCAAGTCTTATAAAAAGTAATTGTTTTTGTTTGGTTATCTTTTGGAAATTGTAGAAATAAAACATTTTCCTTCTTCAGAAGTTCCAGATAGGCAGGCTTTAGCTGATTAATTTGGCTGAAAACACAATCATCTCGGGATGAACGACTGACGAATTTCCGGGCAAGGGCGGTCCATTTAAAAATCATTCCTTCCTACCTTGCCCAGGAAGTGTATACTCGTCAGACGTCATAACACGTCATCAGAAGTGTCCACTTAATTTGAGGTCTGAGAGTGTGTCTTTTAAGTGTTTGGAAAGCAGACTTTGGCTGTATGATGGTTCATGTGGAAATAAGTGTACTAAACTCATACTACAAAATAACTTAAACTCACAAGCACATAAGGATCAGTGTGTCATCATTGTGTAATCTATTGTAAACTACCTTTACACACCTAAACTCAGACAGCCTGGAACGCCCCCTCAATCGAGTAAACCAGTGAAACCGTTTTTGCCCGTTTTGTTTTGCTTTCGCTTTTGCATAAGTAATGGCTGTCTGGCAGAATGACTAGGGATTTTTCCAACTAACAACGGCTGTGCGTAACAGAACAAAATGTAACAAGTTATTTGCCTTTCAGGCCATATCGCAAGAAACAAGTTTAGTTATAACCTATAGGTATTCTTATGCAACCACTCGCGCACAGTTAAATGGTAACATTATGTAAGAAAAAACATTTAGCCCAATTAACGCTAGCGAGGTTTCTCGGTCCATTGACGTGATTTAGGCTACATATAGCTTCGATGCAACCAAGAGAGTTGCATCGAAGCTAAACTAATGTAGCTAACGTTAGCTAGCTACATCGTGGAGATGCCAAAAGCAACGGCTAAATGAACGCTTAACACTTATTAACAACATATGCATTAGTTAGTGCTTACCTTCACTGCGTTTGCACTTTTTATTTTCAGTACAGATGATCTCGACATTTTGAGAACGGTTTAGTGAGAATTCTATCAAGTAAAAGGCCCGTCGTTGTAAATCTATTTCCTCAAAGTAGCCTACTTTCGTTTTCATAGGATTACATTCGAAAACCACCTGATCAAGCCACACCCACTGAATTAATTTTTCAAAAAATATATAGTCCCTTGATATTTAGCACACTTGTTTGCTAGTGAATTAAATGGCCATTTCAAATACAGTTGCTTGCTCACAATCTCATTATTGGAGACTACCAAGACCAAAACTCCCCATACAAAACATCTTTACTGGGGACATTTTAATTGAGGGAACCCACAACAATTGTGTCTATAACACATTTGTTGGCATTGGCATAATTATATTACATTTACATTGAAGTTGGCTTTGATTAAAGTTTCATCACAAACGCATTGATGATCATTGACCAATAGAGGGCGGCACACATCAAGGTTTATATTTCCCCTTCCGGATGTCTTCACTTCACTGTAGGACTACCCTTCACTGCATACCTGCATAGCGGTTTGATATGCATACAAATATAGCCTATGATAATGGCATAAGCATATAGCCTATGATAATGGAATACACATACCATTGCTTGTCAAACTTGGTATTTGGTATTTTATTAGGATCCAATTAGGAAAGCTAGACTAAACAGGAGGACATGTCTAAAAAGCTTTCCTCACTATATTTATAATAATGTCTTCATTTGGAGGTATTCTACCTGCATTTACTCTAGTCTAAATATTCAGACATTCTGAATCAATTTTCTACTCACCCAATGAGTAGGCCTAATTAATGTTCAGATCAAGACCCTGGGACTTAACACCTCCCTCTGCAACTGGATCCTGGACTTCCTGACGGGCCGCCCACCAGGTTATAAGGGTGGATAACAACACATCCACCACGCTGATCTTTAACACGGGGACCCTCAGGGGTGCGTGCTCAATCCCCTCCTGTACTCCCTGTTCACTCATGACTGCATGGCCAGGCACGAAACCAACACCATCATTAAGTTGGTCCTATATAAGTATATATATAGTATATATAGTATATATATATATATATATATATATATATATATATATATATAAGTCCTATATCGCAACAAAGCATCCTTCACTCATGCTGCCAAACATACCCTCGTAAAACTGACCACCCTACCGATCCTCGACTTCGGTGATGTCGTCTATAAAATAGCCTCCAACACTCTACTCAACAAATTGGATGCAGTCTATCACAGTGCCATCCGTTTTGTCACCAAAGCCCCATACACTACCCACCACTGCGACCTTTTGCTCTCGTTGGTTGGCTCTCGCTTCATACTCATCGCCAAACCCACTAGCTACAGGTTATCTACAAGACCCTGCTAGGTAAAACCCCGCCTTACCTCAGCTCACTGGTCACCATAGCAGCACCCACTCGTAGCACGCACTCCAGCAGGTATATCTCACTGGTCACCCCCAAAGCCAATTCCTCCTTTGGTCGTCTTTCCTTCCAGTTCTCTGCTGCCAATGACTGGAACGAACTGCAAAAATCTCTGAAGCTGGAGACTCATATCTTCCTCACTAGCTTTAAGCACCAGCTGTCAGAGCAGCTCACAGATCACTGCACCTGTACATAGCCCATCTGTAAACAGCCCATCTATCTACCTACTTCATCCCCATACTGTATTTATTTATTTATCTGGCTCCTTTGCACCCCAGTATCTCTACTTGCACATTCATCTTCTGCACATCTACCATTCCAGTGTTTAATTGCTATATTGTAATTACTTCGCCACCATGGCCTATTTATTGCCTTAACTCCCTTATCTTACCTCATTTGTACTCACTGTATATATACTTTTTGTTTTCTTTTATTCTACTGTATTATTGACTGTATGTTTTGTTTATTCCATGTGTAACTCTGTTGTTGTATGTGTCGAATTGCTATGCTTTATCTTGGCCAGGTCGCAGTTGCAAATGAGAACTTGTTCTCAACTAGCCTACCTGGTTAAATAAAGGTGAAATAAATAAATAAGAAAGTTTGCTGATGACACAGCAGTGGTAGGCTTGATCACCAACAACGACGAGACGGCATATAGGGAGGAGGTCAGAGACCTGGCCGTGTGGTGCCAGGACAACAACCTCTCCCTCAACGTGATCAAGACAAAGGAGATGATTGTGGACTACAGGAAAATGAGGACCGAGCACGCCTCCATTCTCATCAACGGGGCTGTAGTGGAGCAGGTTGAGAGCTTCAAGTTCCTTGGTGTCCACATCACCAACAAACTAACATGGTCCAAGCACACCAAGACAGCCGTGAACAGGGCACGACAACACCTCTTCCCCCTCAGGAGACTGAAAAGCATTGTTGGTTAAAGGCTTGTGAGTAAGCATTTCACTGTAAGGTCTACACCTGTTGTGACAAATAAAATTGGATTTGATAAAAATTTACTAGGACTCTGGCCAAAAGTAGTGCACTATAAAGGGAATATGGTGCTATTTGGGGAAAAAAAACACAGTGTAAAATGGATCTAATTGAATTATCACATTACATCTTTGATTACGGTTAAACCTTATTAAACCATTAGCTTGGGTTGTGAAAATGACCCCCTTAAAATCCTTTTTAAAAGGTTTAGTCCTTCAACACACCCAGTGAACTAAAACAGGTAAATGTGGGCGTTAATGATTCCTCTTAAATAGGTGCCCTGGGGCTCTCGCCATCTGATTAGTAATGTACACAATACCAAGGTTCTGGTACAGTGCTCTTCAAGTTACTATTCTGACCAGACTGGTGCAACATCAAACACTCCAACTCTAAAAAACTTGACACATACAGCCCCTGGTCTCTCCACTGTTGTGGCCTACTGTAATGACCAGACAATAGGTGTTATATGAGGTGAATGAATACAATAGCTGCAGGATAATTATGCAATAAGGCATTAGGGGTGGTGGTATATGGCCAATATTCCACGGCTAAGGGCTGTTCTTATGCACAACACAATGCGGAGTGCCTGGATACAGCCCTTAGATGTGGTATATTAGCCATATACCACAAGCCCCAGAGGTGCCTTGTTTTGCTATTATAAACTGGTTACCAACTTAATTAAATGTTTTGTCATATCCGTGGTATAGCACTCAGGGTTCGAACCACCCAGTTTATAATGGCATTAGACTCTGTCCAGTAGTCCACTGACTGACAATACCATTTCTATTTGTCAGGGCACAGCTGGAGAAGGTTGTGGAGGCACAACTAAGAGAAGCAATAAAATTCTTGAAACAAGTGGAGAAAACGGCACAGAACCATTTTACATTTACATTTTAGTCATTTAGCAGACGCTCTTATCCAGAGCGACTTACAATTTGGTGCATTCACCTATAATATCCAGTGGAACAACCACTTTACAATAGTGCATCTAAATCTTTTAAGGGGGGGGTTAGAAGGATTACTTTATCCTATCCCAGGTATTCCTTGAAGAGGTGGGGTTTCAGGTGTCTCCGGAAGGTGGTGATTGACTCCGCTGTCCTGGCGTCGTGAGGGAGCTTGTTCCACCATTGGGGTGCCAGAGCAGCGAACAGTTTTGACTGGGCTGAGCGGGAACTGTGCTTCCTCAGAGGTAGGGAGGCGAGCAGGCCAGAGGTGGATGAACGGAGTGCCCTTGTTTGGGTGTAGGGCCTGATCAGAGCCTGAAGGTACGGAGGTGCCGTTCCCCTCACAGCTCCGTAGGCAAGCACCATGGTCTTGTAGCGGATGCGAGCTTCGACTGGAAGCCAGTGGAGAGAGCGGAGGAGCGGGGTGACGTGAGAGAACTTGGGAAGGTTGAACACCAGACGGGCTGCGGCGTTCTGGATGAGTTGTAGGGGTTTAATGGCACAGGCAGGGAGCCCAGCCAACAGCGAGTTGCAGTAATCCAGACGGGAGATGACAAGTGCCTGGATTAGGACCTGCGCCGCTTCCTGTGTGAGGCAGGGTCGTACTCTGCGAATGTTGTAGAGCATGAACCTACAGGATCGGGTCACCGCCTTGATGTTGGTGGAGAACGACAGGGTGTTGTCCAGGGTCACGCCAAGGCTCTTAGCACTCTGGGAGGAGGACACAAGGGAGTTGTCAACCGTGATGGCGAGATCATGGAACGGGCAGTCCTTCCCCGGGAGGAAGAGCAGCTCCGTCTTGCCGAGGTTCAGCTTGAGGTGGTGATCCGTCATCCACACTGATATGTCTGCCAGACATGCAGAGATGCGATTCGCCACCTGGTTGTCAGAAGGGGGAAAGGAGAAGATTAATTGTGTGTCGTCTGCATAGCAATGATATGAGAGACCATGTGAGGATATGACAGAGCCAAGTGACTTGGTGTATAGCGAGAATAGGAGTGGGCCAAGAACAGAGCCCTGGGGGACACCAGTGGTGAGAGCACGTGGTGCGGAGACAGATTCTCGCCACGCCACCTGGTAGGAGCGACCTGTCAGGTAGGACGCAATCCAAGCGTGCGCGGTGCCGGAGATGCCCAGCTCGGAGAGGGTGGAGAGGAGGATCTGATGGTTCACGGTATCAAAGGCAGCAGATAGGTCTAGAAGGATGAGAGCAGAGGAGAGAGAGTTAGCTTTAGCAGTGCGGAGAGCCTCCGTGACACAGAGAAGAGCAGTCTCAGTTGAATGCCCAGTCTTGAAACCTGACTGATTAGGATCAAGAAGGTCATTCTGAGAGAGATAGCAAGAGAGCTGGCCAAGCACGGCGCGTTCAAGAGTTTTGGAGAGAAAGGAAAGAAGGGATACTGGCCTGTAGTTGTTGACATCGGAGGGATCGAGTGTAGGTTTTTTCAGAAGGGGTGCAACTCTCGCTCTCTTGAAGACGGAAGGGACGTAGCCAGCGGTCAAGGATGCGTTGATGAGCGAGGTGAGGTAGGGGAGAAGGTCTCCGGAAATGGTCTGGAGAAGAGAGGAGGGGATAGGGTCAAGTGGGCAGGTTGAACCGATCCTGATGAAGGATATTTGTGAATGACCTATGTTCCCCAAAGACCAAAAAAAGTTTAAGTCAAGTAAGTCACTTTACTCTTAGAAACCGATGAGAGGACGAGCTGGTAGATTGTACTGACCAGTTGGACACGGGGTAATTGCATAGGTCATTCCTAAGACCTGTAACGGTAGGCCTACTGCAGAGTTTGGCCAAAGTATGTACTAAAGGAGTAGACGCCATGTCAGTGTTTAGCATTGCAGGGAGAGAACTCACACGGTGTGTGTGGGTCCCCTGACACCCCAGCTTTGGGACCCCTATTCCTACAGGGGTCACACTCTGTTGTGTGTGTAAGCGTGAGTGTGTAAGCGTGAGTGTGAGTCAGGGGGTCTTTTAACAGAGGAAAAGCAGGCCTAACTCACTAAAGCCTGACTAGGACCTCAGCTGGACAACGTTTGTTAACTTTTGCCACGGGAGGTTATGCAGACCTAATGCCTCCACACTAATCTCTAAATCTGTGTGTGTGTGCGTGTGTGGGTGTGTGTGTGCGTGCGTGTGTGGTGTGCGTGTGAGTGAGTAAGGGGGAGAGGTAGAAATACCAGGGATGTTTAAAAACCAATGTAGATGAAAACAAATGGACAATAAAACTGCAGCAATTCAAAGGATTGAGGATAAAGGTCGACTATGGCCAGCAACTTGGAATTCACAGTAGGTGTACACTAATCTGAAGAATAGACTGATTGAAGGGGTAAATTAGCCTAATATTGTGATTGAGATAGAAAAGGAGCTCAAGGCAAAAAATGTCCAATATAGACTTCCCTTCAAATGGGAGGAAGCACTGAAGTGAGTGTGTACCTGAATGTATGTGTGTGCACGAGTATGTGTGTGTTGGTCTCTTTCTCTCTTTTGTGTGTTTGTGTATGTCAGAACAATCTAACCAGCCTGTTTCTGTATCTGTACCCAATCAATGTTTCACCTGACAATCATTTTAACTCTAAATGTCAAATTCAACGCTTCGTGTAACTGATCATGAAATACTTAAGCGTTCCGCAACACAACACTATTGAAATGCTATGTTGGATTGAAATGCTGGTAAGTCTGGTTGGGTCACGTGTGGCTCAGTTGGTAGAGCATGGTGTTTGCAACGCCAGGGTTGTGGGTTCGATTCCCATGGGGGACCAGTATGGAGAAAAATGTATGCATTCACTTCTGTAAATCGCTCTGGATAAGAGTGTCTGCTAAATGACTAAAATGTAAAAAATCTCACCACCACCACTATGGTGTGATTGTTAGTAGTGCTGGTCTGGGGACCTGCATACTGTGTTACAGTTCATTGATCAAGGATTAGGCTACAGCAGTGGTTCCCAAACCTTTTATAGTCCCGTACCCCTTCAAACATTCAACCTCCAGCTGCGTATCCCCTCTAGCACCAGGGTCTTCGTAAGCCTGCCACACACACACTATACGATACATTTATTAAACATACGAATGAGTGTGAATTTTTGTCACAACCTGGTTCGTGGGAAGTGACAGAGAGCTCTTATAGGACCAGGGCACAAATAATAATATAATAATAATCAATAATTTTACTTTTTATTTTACCATATTACTTATAAAACCTTATTTGTTCATCAAAAATGGTGAATAACTTACCACAGGTTAATGAGAAGGGTGTGCTTCTCAGTCTTAAATCATTTTCCACACACAGTCTGTATTTAGTTTTCATGCTAGTGAGGGCCGAGAATCCACTCTCACGTTGCAAAGGGCATCAGTGTCTTAACAGCACGATTTGCCAAGGGAGGATACTCTGAGCGCAGCCCAATCCAGTTGTTGTAATGATATCTGTCCTTACCTTACGTTGGCTGTGTCCCACATGGCGCCCTGTTTCCTTTGTGGTGCACTACTTTCACGAAAGTTTAGCAACCCTAACTGTAACCCCTAGCCTAGCTAGTGTTAGCAACCTAACATTAGCCACAACAAATTGTAATTCATAACATGTCATACATATTGCAAGTTCGTAATATATTGTACGAATTGAAATTTGTAACGTATCATACCAATTATAATTCATAACATATGATACATTACAAATTACAATTCGTATGATATGAAATGGATGATGGACATCCACAAATGAATGCCACATCAAACGTAACATATCATACTAATTTGAGTGTGCTGAATATTCGTTTACTACGTTGCTTCTACCCCTGAGTCCAGGTTGCAGTCACCTCACACATCACTTTGATAATCAGTCAATGTTATAAATGGATAACACTGACTTCAGAAGTGTGAATTCTTCTCTTTTCTGGTAATGATGAACTTTCATATACTAAATATTCTCACAAGGTTTTTGTCAAGACGGTCCACTATCTGAAGTTTAACATGATACTATACTTTAGTGAATGCCAAATGAATAGTAGACTGCCAAACTGGCAACAACAAAAATATATTCCCAACCAATATTAATTGAGTGATTTCCTAAATGTAGGACTATGCTTGTTTCTAGTCAGTTGTGGTGTAGATTGTATTCCTTCCCACAACTTAACAGCCCAGTATGTAAATATCTGATAAGTTCCACCGTTTCATTATTGAGGAAAAAATGTACTTACTATGACTGTGTGATATGTGGTTGTCTAAACCTATATCTTAAAATGAATGCGCTCAGTGGCAATTGTAACATTGTTAATCTTGGTAGGGCAAACAAAAACAAAATAATTGGGGGGGATGCACTAAACAATACATGAATTCCACTATAATGGTGACAAATGGTGCCCACAAACCGTTAGGGCCTACATAAAGCTGTCTCAACAGCAGAGTCCCAACAGCAGTCCCAACACCTTACCACTGCTACACCTGACTATCAGAGAAGTCTTGTCTGGCAGTTCATTCAGCCTCATTTACTGCTTAATAAAAACAGGTGATATGGCTGACTTGCTTAAACAAATGTTGTTTCTAATGACAAATGAGATGTACAGACTATGGCATAAGGGTGACAAGCGGATAAGAGGTAATCCGTAATTTCAATTAAGACATTAATGAACGAGCTAGGACGGACGTAATAAATGTAACTATTTGTTCAGCACTTTTTAAATGTACAGCGACAGAATTCAGAACATGGGCCGTTCTTACAGTGTTCTCCCTGTACGCCATGTCAGAACTGTAGGATAAATAAAGGGGGCATATAAATTGACAATTAAAGCTCTTACAATATTCAATGATTACAGTTCTCTAAAACAGGTTATAGGCTACATGTGCACCATCAAGTCAGAACAGTAGGAAAAATTAAGAAGGTAAGATATACCAAATTATTAGGGTGAGGCACATGGGCTACTAACAGTTTACTACACAACATACACTTAGTATTACTTTCTTAGCTACAGTATACATATTTCCCTGGCATATTACATCATACAAGCATACAATACATTTTTGTTGTGCTGTGCTCACTTGAACAGGAAGGTGGCGCGGCGGTCCTTCGTGGGCAAATTTTGTCATCAAACTTTGTCATCAAAGTCTGGCATTCTCTGGATTTATGGTGCTTTCAAGACAACTGGGAACTTGGGGAAAAAAACAAGGTCGAATCATAATGACGTCAGTGATCTTCAGGTCGTAGCTCTAGAAAGAGGCCCGAGTTCCCGACTTTCAATTCCAAGTTGGGTGACCGTTCAAAACGTATTTTCCCAGTCAGAGCTAGTTTTTTCCCGAGTTCCCAGTTGTCTTGAACTCACTGATGTCAGATAACCCAGTTCCGAGTTAACAGTTGTTTTGAGTGCAGCTGAAATCATGCTGGATTGACAGTATGGCCAATGTGGAATGTTTATCATTTTAGTTTGGAAAAGAGACCCTTAAACCCAGAATTGGGACCACACACCCACTCCACTGAATAGCAGGCTAGTGATTGCTTTGCAATGCTTGCAGTTAGCCACTGATTCCTTCCAAACCATTCATTGTTGAATTTACGATTTCCAACTTGTTGTTGTAATGTGTATGTCCAAGGACCAATGAGCACCGATACATTTAATCTATCATTTCTCTTCATTATTTCTCTTCTTTTGACAAGGAATAAAAAAGATTTGCCAGTAGATTGTTGACTTGATTCATGATGATGACTGCTAGCTAAGATTTTGAAAGTATGATGCTGACAGTCCAATCAAAGCTTCTGTAGATATAACGTGATTTGACGTCATTTTATCTGTGGCCAATGACCTTGAGCCTTCTTGGATGGGCACTTCTAATGTAACTCTATGGCAGCACCCAAGGGCTTGAATTTTCGAGCTGTACCCTTAGATTTGGCAGTGACGTGGTGTCCCCATGAGTGACAGAACACTGAGCCAATCACGACGCAACTAGAGAACATTACTAACCCCTACGCTCCATGTTTTCTGCTGGCTGCACCACCACCACAGAATGCACTGAGCTAGGCTGAAACACCTGCATTTTGGAGCTGCCTTACTCAAGAAAGCGAAAGAGACCATGTTTGTATGGAGGCTTAATTAACTCAATGATTTTAAAATTAAATGTTTTATTGTTTGCAAACTGATATGTGACACGTATTAATACCAAAATAACATGCAAAACAGGCAACCCCCCCCAATTTTTATATTTACATTTATTTTAGCTAAAAATGTGGGGCTCAAAACAGGTGGGGCTCTGCCCTGAATGACGGATTGCAAGTAAGCCACTCTGGATAAGAGCATCTGCTAAATTACTAAAGTACATTTATTAAAAAATTATAATAATAACTACTCTCTCACATTAAATGTAACTTTTGCGTTAGGCTAATACATAACTTCTAAACCCCAGATAGCAGGCCTATAAATAGTGAGAAACTCCAAAACAGTCTGTCCAGGTTAGTGTTATACCTCTACCATGCATTCCATGAACATTTCCCCTCCATACTGTTGGTCTGAAGGTAGCAGGCTGCAGTTGTTTCCCAAAGGACACCCTAATCCCTATTTAGTGCACTATGGGTCCTGGTCAAAAGTAGTGCACTGTGTCGGGAATAGAGTGCCATTAGGGACATGTCATTGGGGACATAACCTGGGTCTGCTGGCGGCCATTCCCAGGGTTGGTTTCCTGTCCTCTCCGTGGTGGTGGTGGTGGTGGTGGTGGTTGGGTGGAAGCATAGAGATAGATAGAGGACTCTAGTGCACTCTAGTGCACAAAAGCCTGTTTTATCAGCGCAATTGAGGACTTTCACGATTTTGAAGTAGTCAACTGGGTGGGACTTTCTATGGGTTAAGGAAGGATGACATAATTCCATCCAGGTCATGGGGGGGGGGGGGGTGGGGGGGGGTCAGACAATTATTTATACTTGTGAGAAAACCACGTTTGCAGTAAATCACCAACCTTGGCTTCATACCTTTTCCAGGTGGTAGTATGCACCCTTTCAGTTTGTTTACCATCTCATAGAAGTTGTAGAAGAAGAAAATGTACTACTTTAAAATCGAATTGGCCCTGCCACTGGTCATAGACTCCATAAAACGACATATGCAATGTTGCGTCCTCTAACTATCTCTATGGGTGGAAGAGCGAAAATGAGTAGGGAGGCTGGAACTGGGATGAGGGTCTAAACAGGAGTCAAGTAGTTTGACTGATGTCCAGACGCGTACCGCTGTTGTGTTTCACAGTTTTCCTTTCTCTCAGTCAGGCAGGCGTGTGAAACTAAGCGAGGGTCTCCGCATTTGATCGTGAATTTTGAGTGTTTATAGCGGCGAAGTTGTCAAATAGATTTTTTTGTTTGGGTTGTTTCGTACAGTGTGTTATAAAGGGCCTTTTATTCATTGGACTGAGTGCGTTTGCACCCCAGGGAGTGAGTGAACGGAGATTCACCTCCACTTTTAAACCATGTTGCAAACTTTTTTTTCCGGCAACAATTGAATTAAACTTTTTAATTTCAAACGTTCTGCAGACAATATATCGCCATGAATTGCGTTATCACCATGACTGATGAAAGCAAAGGAGAACACGGGAAAGGCGAAAGCGGGAAAGATTTGGAGAAACAGCTACGCCTGAGAGTGTGTGTTTTGAACGAACTTCTGAAGACTGAACGGGATTATGTCGGGACACTCGAGTTCCTTTCAGTGAGTTCATAAAGTTGTATTATTTAATGAAGTAACCTATTTAATATCTCCCAGATATATTCGCTTGCGGCAGGAAATCTCACAGGTTCAGACACCAAACGTGCCTATTTATTATGCAAGGGGCATAGGAGTCCTCCGACTCCCATGCAGCAGAACTCATGCGGTTCACCTCAAAACCAGAGTCGTGCATTGCCTGTCAATCTCATTGATGGTGAAACTCAAACTATAATTTGTCAATCTCAGAGTAAACCACTGTTTCATTATCTAGCTCAGTTGAAGGTTTACCAGCAGAAAATCCGCATGTCTCTTTCCTGCAGAGTTTGTAGCCTAGGCCTCTTCTCAAAGGAGATTACCTTTTCAGATTAAGTGTGAGAAATTAGGAAAGCAGCAACAGCATAAAGGAAGGCATTCTTCTCTGTGACTTTCTGAGACCAGTGTGACTGTTTAATCCTATTCTCAGATTCTTTCAATAATACAACTTTATAATCGTTTTTTTTGCTACTTAAAAGACAAGGCTTCCTTTATTGTAACAAGACTCCACTGAGCGATTTAGATGAAGGCCTATTATTCTGTGATTAAATCTATTCTGTGATGTATTTTTCTGATATCTAAGTGTTTACAAATAATACACAGTTAAATATTAACCTACTAGAACTATACGTTTCCCTGGGATTTTGCAAGTTACATGCCATGTGAATGTGGCTTGAACACAGTGTCTGGGCGATCAATCGAACTTGAAAGATGATTCTATTGTGATTCTCATACCATCCATAAAAGTGGTCTGAGAACCTCCACAGCAAATACCTGGGAGTTGAGCTCTTTGCCAAAAGCTGAACCAATACACCCAGAAACAGGTGTCAACAGAGACACAGGTGGACCGAAAATCAAAACCACCCGTACTGGCACACAGCTGTTCTCCTGCAAACCGCTGTGTGTGTGTGTGTGTGTGTGTGTGTGTGTGTGTGTGTGTGTGTGTGTGTCTGGAGTGGACTCCCCTATGCTGCCTGGCCTGAACGGTAATGCAGGACTTGGCTGGGCCATAAGAATGACATTCTGTCAGCTTAATGGCATTACTAAGAAAACAGCCAGGCTCAAAGGCAGGAAGGACGGAGGGCCACTGCTGTTTAAAAATGCACACTGGGTCCTGGATGCCTGTCTATGCGTGCGAGGCAACTTGAGAAAGCTGTTAGCATATTTTATAAATGTAAATGAATTGTCTGTAGAGTTATTTATGTCTCACTTTGTTAGACAATGTTTGGCTAGACTCGTTAATGACAGCGAAGGCGGCTTAATAAGCATGGTCCGGGAGTTTTTCTAAGGAGATCTGAACAGGAAAACTCTGGGCCTTTTCATAACTTGTGATTATGAATGTGTTATTAAGTCTGCATACATGTGAAGGAAGCTTTTGAACCTGTCATTTACAACCTGGGAGGTAACCACCGGTCAGACTCGGGACTGGGGCCGTATGCATCAAGTGTCTCAGAGTAGGAGTGCTGATTCAGAATCAGTTTTGCATTTAGGATCACAATGAATACAATTACATGGAGACTAACGGGGGGGGGGGACGACCTGATGCTAGATCAGCACTCCTACACTGAGACACTTGATACATACGGCCCCAGATCAAGACTGTGTCTTATGTGTCCTGACCACCATGGCTCCCCTCCACATTACTCTCCCAAGACTTTGCTTTCCTTTCCCTGTATGGTGGTGGTGGTGGTGGTGGTGGTGGTGGTGGTGGTGGGGGGGGGGGGGGGGGGGGGGCTGGAGGCACTGTGTTGTGTGTCATTAAGAAGGTTATTTCCCAGACCACATGTTCTGTATGTAGACATTCCTCTGTTCCTCTATGCCTTCTTCTCTCCCTCCTTCAATCCCTTCCTTCTTTCTCTCCCTCCCTCCATCCATCCCTCTGCTCCACAGATGGCTCCAATGGACTGGAGGGAGGGAAGGAGAGAGGGATGGATGGAGGGAGGGAGAGAAAGAGAGGGGGATGTAGGGAGGGAAGGAGAGCGAGGGATCGAGGGAGAAATGTGGGATGGGGGGTGAAGGAGAGAGGGATGGAGGGGGGAAGAGGGATGGAGGGAGACGAGGAACTAGGAAGGACTCTTAGCTTGATACAGAGCAATCCTTCTGGAATAGTCTCTTCCTAGAAAACATCCCACCATCATTCCATAATTGGGTTGAGATAGAATGGAATGGCCTGGATAGAGGCAATGGTTATGTCCCAAATAGCACCCCATTCCCTACATAGTGCACAACGTTTGGTCAAACGTAGCACACTAAGTAGGGAATAGGGTGCCATCTGGGGATCACAAATAGCATGGGAGTGTCCTCTCTCTGTCCTGTGTTTTTGGGAGTGCAACCCCTGCCTCCGCCTCCCCTACGGTGCTGTGACTGGGATTCATTCAAGGAGCTGGCTCTGAAGCACTGGCAGGAAATCAAACATGTGTTTATTTATGTATCAGTATTATCGATAGTGATACTTCTATCTACGCTACTTTGCCAAGTAGTTATGAAATGTTTCATATATATTCCCTTTAATCCCTTTAAGCAGCTTCGCATTTGCTCAGCCAAACTACTGTAGCTTCACAGTTCAGTGGTAAACAAGGGACATTTTGCCATCTCCAAGGCCTGAATATGTTCAAGCTGAGAGGTTCATGTGATGTTGATGAAAGGTAAGGTACCCTCTCTGAGACATGGGGAGGAATGGAAAGAGGGAGAGGGAGGGAGAAAGAGATGGGCCTACTTCTCCTCGTCTCTCTTATGGGGGGGGGGGGGGTCATCATCTGGGGATGAAATAACAACCCTGGGGCTGGGGAGAGAGAGCCCTGACTGATCATTTTCATCTGATGCTCTTCATTAGAAACACACGCACTTCATCCAAGCATCTGATCCTTGAGGTCCTCAACTCTGCAGTAACAGTGAACAATCCACGTTCTCGTCACGTGGCTCTGAGAAAGAAGGTCAACAGCCACGCACCTTTTGCACTGCAGGAAATCTGAGAGGAACTTTCACATGAAGGGTCTGATATTATCTGGATTATCTATGTCTAACATCCAAATATCAACACGGGCCAGGGGTTATGCGCCCTGGTCAAAAGTAGCTGACTATAGGGAATAGGCTGCCATTTGGGAAACACAGGCAGACAGTTTCAGACTCTGGACCAAGAGGGCATGTGTGACTGTTTTGGGGGTTGCGGTCTGACTCCGGAGTGACGAGCCGGGAGGATCTGCCAGGGGGAAAAGGGGTATAAGGAGGCAAAGGGGAAGACATTACCAGGAGGGTGCAGGGGGGAAAAGGGGGTTAGGTTAGTGACGTGGATGCCTAGGCTTGGTGCCTGTTCTTGTAAACCATATTTCCTGGTAGAGGCAGGAATTCCTGAGAGGTTAGGAATTGCAGGGGAACAATGAAAACACCGTCCGGCCAGTAGCTAGCTGCCTGCTGGAGTTCAGCTCAGAGGAAACTAAAGGCTTCTCGCTTTTGCGTCCCAAATGGCACCCTATCCCCTACATAGTGCACTACTTTTAACCAGAGCCCTATATAGGGGGCCGTTTGGGACTCGACCCACTGCCTAACTACTGAACCCTAACACAACCTGCCTGGCTTCACAATACAATAAACCACAGTACACTACCTACAGCTGGGGCCTGGGGCAGTGGAAAACAACATGGGAGACTTCTTAATGTTGTCCCCCGGTCCTCTTTAGAGAGGTTTCTCAAATGACCAGGGCCCACGGGGAGTAGGGCGCCATTAGTGGAACTGCCCATGTTTATTCTGGACAACGGAGGGACAAGAAAATGACATGGTCTTTAAAAAAAAAAAAATCTGGTTGAAGGAAACAAGGATGGATGAAAAGATAAACTGAGTGTAAACTAAGCTCTCCTGGTGATTGCGTCCCGTGCTTCTCCTGTTGTGGCAGGTGTTTTTGTGTTACCGGGTACTCTGGAGGCCTGGCTGTGACCGTGGCATTGTTGACAGTTTTGGTTTTTGAGCGAGGGGGACAATGAAACCCACTCCGTTGCATGATAAGCACTTCAGTGAGAGGGTGTCGTGAGGGAGAGAAGGGACGCCTTTTATGTGAGACTTGTAGGGCTGCGTCTCAAATGGCACCCTGTGCCCTTTATAACGCACTTTTGACCATGGCCCATAGGGCTCTGTAGAGAATAGGGTGCCATTTAGGACGCAGGCAAAGAAGCAACTCTCGGTGTAATATATTCCCCTAGGCTCTGCTGTGTTAGTGGTCCCACTGCAACCCTCCTCCCCCTTTCCTCTCTCCTTGTTGCTGCGACAGCTTGTGGAACCGTAAAGAACCATAAATTGACCACCTAAATGTAATGTTTTTAAAACCTTGATAATCCCACTCGTAAAACGTGATTTAACGTGAAACTAAATGTGGCCCTATAAACTCTGACTGGATCACTTTTCCATGCGGGCTTTTCAATAATTCATTTCCCTATCACCGTCTTCATTTTAGCTCTGTATATTTGGTCATCCACGGAGTACATTTCCCTGCAGTGAAAAACCATAAAGCTGGCAAACCTGTGGTAGTTTGATATTAATTAAAGCTTGTAAATCAGAACGTTTTTGAGCTGAGACGGGAAATCAGGGCTGATGAGGAAAACACAGACTCGGATCTCTCTCTCTCTCACTCACAATCTGTGCTGGGTTTGTTTACCGGGCTGTCAGGCTGGGGATCTTGTTTTTGTGTGTCACACATGACCAGTGGTGAGCACGGTATGTGTATGTGTGCATGTTTGGATGGGGGCTCCATATCCTCTGGACGGACATCCAGTGACCCCAGGGTCGCGACCTCTTGTTCTCCTCTCCTTCCTGTCGGTTAATCTTAAGACTTCACTAAGTTCTTCCCCTATTCCCCCTCCTGACCCACCAGCCCCCTGGTGTTCTGGAAACGGCAACAGACGATGTTGACATGCAGTGTGTCCCTACTCATTCAAAATACATGCATGCGCTTGGATAACAACATATGCACGCTAACGTGTGCTTCTGCTCAGATAGGAAAACACTCACGCGTCGTGGAGAGTGCAGAGAAACGGATCAGTCCTGTTTATTAACCATAGGCACGCTGACTTCACACATCACGTAGCTCCTCATCACCCAGGGCTCTAAGACTGAGCCCCTACCCCTCTCACCTCCTCACCCCCTGCCCCTCTCACCTCCTCACCCCCTGCCCCTCTTGACGAACCCTCTAACTCCCCTGCTGCTCACCCATACCTTCCCCCCACTCTACCGAATACTATCACCTCTCCCTCCGTTCTCTCCCCCTGCTCGTCTCTTCCCCTCTCCCGCTTTCACCTATAACCCCTCTCATCTGTAACCCTCTCACCCCTTTACTCTCACTGGACCAAACCTTAGCTAATGGATCTCTCTCTCTCTCTCTCTCCTCTACACTCCGCCGTCCCACAGGCAACACCGGCTGCATATGTTCCATCCATTATATCTGCATCCCAAATGGCACCCTATTCCCTATATAGTGCACTACTTTTGACTAGGGCCCATAGGTCAAGTGCACTACATGGTAAAAAAAAAAAGGGGTGCCATTTGGGACAAAGCCTTTGTTGACAAGGAGAGTTGTATTTTTCCAGTGCTACTTGCAGCATCATTAAGATCTCTATCTGTCTAATCAGGCAGGCCTGACACACACACACACACACACACACACACACACACACACACACACACACACAGGGCTGGTTCTTTTCCAGAGGATTTGTTCTCATGGAGGGGGATTTTTTTTATCCTCTCTCCCTCCCTCCCTCTATCCCTTTATCTTATTCTATCTTATCCTCAGCTCTGCCCAGAGCCTCTTCTCCCAAGGTTTAGAGCAGGCTTGTTACACACACTGCGTGTCTTTATCTGAGTGTGTGTGTGCACAGAGATTGTGAGAGAAAGAATAGATGATTTTTTTTCTCCTGTCCTCTCTTTTTTTTTAAATTCTATTGGGTCAGTGTCTCCAGTGTGTGAAAACAGCGAAAACATTGTGCGGTTCTTTTCTTTCTGTCCGTCCTTCTTTCTGAGGTCCCTGAAGAGTTGCAGCAGGTATCTCTGTCTGCATTCTAATCTCACACCGCCTGATGAACCGACCAACCAACCAAGGCATAAATAGACTGGTTTCATCATACCTCTGCTGGTTCAGGAGCATGTAATCACCACCCAAGTTTATTTTCCATAGTTGTTGTGTGTGTAGTTGGAGTGTTTCCAAGTCTGTTGTGTGTATTCCTGTCTGATTGTTTGTGCGTGTGCGCGTGCAAACTAGGGATGGGCACGGTTAATCGAATATCTGAACAAACGTTAATATTCAAATTACTTGAGTGATTGTTCATTTTTGAAAAAATGTTGTAGGCCTACATTATCCGTGAAACATTTTGGCCTGCAAGGATATACCATTTGAAATTCAAGTTTTAATAAACCAACTTTTGAATGTAGTTTTTATAACGGTGCATTGAGCTAACTTACTGCTGGGCATTTAGCCCTCCAGGATGTCCTATTTTCCCCACTTCAAATAGCAATCACAGGCACTCACCTAATGGAGTTTCCATAATACCTGACACAGAACAATGCAAAACACTCACCAGATAACCTTTTTGTAACAGAATCAGTTCTATCATTGCGAAAATCAGACTTCTCTCTCGTTGTTGCTGTTAGCCAAACTACCAAAGAAAAGCAGCATGTCTGCTGTTTACCTCTGCAATGTGCATTTGAGTCATTCTGATTGGTCGAGAGTTAATAGCTTAATGTTAGTTTGTTTTTCTTTTTTTCCGACTATCTGGATATCCCCAAAAAAATGCATATTATTTTAATAATAAAATAATTTCAAACGTCCATCCCTATGTGTGTGTGTGTGTGTGTGTGTGTTGGAACCTAACCTGAGCGCTAGACTAAATTTGTCTCTGTTGGCAGAGCTGAATGATTGCAGGGATTAACTATCTGGTAGAGCAGAGCTCTGGAGTGGAGGGAGTGGAGACTTCACCAGGTGCACCTCTAGATCCCTTATCAATTAAAATGTTGGAAAGGGCTAATTAAGTAAATACCTATCTATTTTTCCCACGTGGCTTGGGGATTTACCTTCTGACTTTTCAGTGAGGTTTTATTCATTAGCTCTTAGAGAATGAGAGACTTATTTTTTTTTCACAAATTAAGATTTTATTTAATTGAACTATTATGATACAGTGATATTGGATCATTCTCCTGTATCATGCTTAATTACACCAAAATAAAATACACTTAGCGACAGAATATGGAGGATGAACAGAGTGCATCTTCAAGACCCAAAATGTATTAAATGCGTAAACGAAAAAATAAAGAAGACCTTTACCATTACAAATGTAGACATATACGACAGAGAAAAGCCAACCCCCAAAATAATTTGGGATGCTTTTAAGGTGTACATCAGGGGAATGATAATCTCATACTGTGCAAGAGTTAAATCTGAGTTAATTATTTATTTTTCTTTCATTTACAAAGTAAAGAAGAAAATACATTTTTGGAACTTAAGCAGGAATATGATCTTTTACTTTTGAAGAGACTACAGGTTAAACTCAAATAAAGCATACTATTTATTTTATGGTAAATAAACTTGGTAAACACCTCTGAGGCCTCACAAAAAGAATACAGTTGAAGTCGGAGGTTTACATACACCTTAGCCAAATACATTTAAACTCAGTTTTTCACAATTCCTGACATTTAATCCTAGTAAAAATTCCCTGTCTTAGGTCAGTTAGGATCACCACTTTATTTTAAGAATGTGAAATGTCAGAATAATAGTAGAGAGAATTATTTATTTCAGCTTTTATTTCTTTCATCACATTCCCAGTGGGTCAGAAGTTTACATACACTCAATTAGTATTTGGTAGCATTGCCTTTAAGTTGTTTAACTTGGGTCAAACGTTTCGGGGAAGCTTTCATAAGCTTCCCACAATAAGTTGAGTGAATTTTGGCCCATTCCTCCTGACAGAGCTGGTGTAACTGAGTCAGGTTTGTAGGCTGATTTCTTTTGATTTTCCCATGATGTCAAGCAAAGAGGCACTGAGTTTGAAGGTAGGCCTTGAAATACATCCACAGGTACACCTCCAATTGACTCAAATTATGTCAATTAGCCTATCAGAAGTTTCTATAGCCATGACATCATTTTCTGGAATTTTCCAAGCTGTTTAAAGGCATAGTCAACTTAGTGTATGTAAACTTCTGACCCACTGGAATTGTGATACAGTGAATTATAAGTGAAATAATCTGTCTGTAAACAATTGTTGGAAAAATGATTTGTGTCATGCACTAAGTAGATGTCCTAACCGACTTGCCACAACTATACTTTGTTAACAAGAAATTTGTGGAGTGGTTGAAAAACGGGTTTTAATGACTCCAACCTAGGTGTATGTAGACTTCCAACTTCAACTGTACATGCCAAACCAGTTATAATTATTTAAGATAAATAGCAATTTTAATAGCTTCTATGGAAGTGTATATAAATCAGAATTAAATAACAGTTTGACTGATCCTACAGCTTTCTTTCTTCAGGGTTATTAAATCTAGAAGAAGATTTAGAAGAGAAAGAGCAGGCAGGCAGAACCGTGCACTTATGTCATAGTAATCTGCATCTCACAATGCCTTAATTGTCTTGCATGCCTCACAAATTCTTCCTCTCTGGTTTTATTTAAATTACACAACTTTCCCCAGGCCTTCATAGCCATATAGTCTAGTTCGGCAATAACACAGAAAATCATGTTTTATCATAATTGTACTGTGAATAAAACCATTTTTTTACTCCCTTTTTGTGATATCCAATTGCGATCCAATTACGATCTTGTCTCGTTGCTGCAACTCCCTAACGGGCTCAGGAGACGCGAAGGTCGAGTCATGCGTCCACCGTAACATGACCCGCCTAACTGCTCTTCTTAACACCCGCTCGCTTAACCCATAAGCCAGCTGCACCAATGTGTCGGAGGAAACACTGTTCAACTGACGACTGAAGCCAGCCTGCAGGCGCCCGGCCAGCCACAAGGAGTCGCTAGAGTGCAATGATCCAAGTAACACCCCCCTGGCCAAACTCTCTCCTAACCCAGACGTCGCACGGCCAATGGTGCGCCGCCCTATGGGACTCCCGGTCACGGCCGGTTGTGACACAGTCTGGGATCGAGCCCGGGTCTGTAGTGACGCCTCAAGCACTGCGATTTAGTGCCTTAGACTGCTGCACCACTCGGGAGGCCCTACACTGTGGTTTTAATTATGTGGGGGAAAAAACATTATTTTTAGGATTTTTCTTAAAGTTATGGATCCCAACGTGGTTTAAACGTTCACACCCCTATTAAAAAACAAATACAAGAACATGTTTCAGTATAATACGATATGCTACAAAACAAGATGTAGATTTATCAATAATAGCTGTTAATGCCGAAAAGGCTTTCAACCGTCGTGAATGTCCTTTTCTATTCAAAGCTTTGGAAGCCTTCAACTTTCCAGCTCAAATAATACATTTAATAAAAATATTATGTACATATTCAAAAGTAAAAATAAACAAAAATAATGCATTATTTGATGAAATGGCTTTAGATAGGGGTACAAGACAGGGATGTCCTGTCTCCCTCCTCCTGTTTGCACTGGTAATTGAACCGCTTGCAGAAAGAATTAGACAGGACCCAAAAGTAACAGTTATCAGTTTGGGTAAATATAAACTAAACTTATTTGCAGATGATCTCCTGATTTATACCTGACTAATATTGAGAAAACAATGCCTGCCTTGTAAAATTAATGTAGAACAAAACAGACAATTGCAATAAGACAAAGAATAACTTATGATATACAGCAATCCTTTAAGTGGACCAATGTTAAATACTTAGGATGCTTATACAGTGTTTTCGGAAAGTTTTCAGACGCCTAGACTTTTTTCCACATTTTGTTACGTTACAACCTTATTCTAAAATGGATCCCAAAAAATGTCCCTCATCAATCTACACACAGGTGTACCCCACCGAAGACATTCTTTAATAAAGTATACTCGGCCATAAGACAACTCATAGAATATAAAGGAACGTTTTTCATGTCCCAACGTCTGAGGGTGGTTTTAACTTTTTATTTTTTTTATTCTCATTTACAACTGCGACGTGGCCAAGATAAAGCAAAGCAGTGCGACAAAAACAACAACACGGAGTTGCACATAAACAAACGTACTGTCAATTACACGATATAAAAATCTATGTACAGTGTGTGCAAATGTAGAAGATTAGGGAGGTAAGGCAATAAATAGGCCATAAAGGCGAAATAATTACAATTTAGCATTAACACTGGAGTGATAGATGTGCAGATGATGATGTGCAAGTAGAGATACTGAGGTGCAAAAGAGAAAGAAGATCAATAACAATATGGGGATGAACCTTCCAGCCTTGTATCAAAATTGTATCAACACGCCACCCAAGGCTTTTACTGTTGTTAACAGTGGGTACATGCTCGTCCCCAGAATCTTTTCATGTGTCTGTTTTCGAAGGATGGAGCTAAGAACATGAACAACTTCATAGTTAAGAACACTATAACAATATGGAAGAAAATGAAACAGATTCTACAAGAACCAATATCACTCCCTAAAAACACACCCCCATGGAACAATCCTTGGATAGCTTTTCAGAATTCACAGATAAATTGGCCCACATAGAAAACTAAAGGCATAGAAACCATAAATGACTTGGTAACAGGAAATACAATTATTTCCATGACAGAATTAAAAAGCCATTTTGGACTAACCAATATAGGCATTTTCAAAGACATTTGAGAAGGAAAAAAAAAAGTTTTATAACACAAAATGTTGAGCTGAAATCTTTTGGGCATCAGGGCAATGTTGAGTTATTTCTATTTGACACAGAAAAGGATACTCGTACGATAGGTACGTTTTCTATAAATCCTTGCAGAAAGCATATCCAATTGACAATCTCTTAGAAAAAAGTAACTATTGGACCCAAGACCTAAAAATAACTGATATTGGCAAGAGGTGTAGGGAATGTTGAAACTTTAACAAAATGACAATTAACAAAAATCCAGTAAAATCTAATGTACATCATTTATTATAGAAAAGAGACAATTCACAAATTCTACAGCCCAATGGCAGAGTCATGTCTTAAGAGTAAAACTAACAGTGACTCAGTGATTCATGCCTTCTGGGAGTGATATAAAGTCCAAAAGTTATGGGCAGAGTTAGAAAGTTGGCCTTCAGAAGTTTTACAATATCAATTGACTTTTAATCCGTCTGTCTACATATTTCAAGACATGTTATATGAGGTTGCGGTGAGATACCCAGTGGGTTCGACCGTACTTTTCTTGTCAATCATTTTGAAAACGTTTGCTTAAAAACTGGAAGTCAAGTGATCGTCCATCATTGGGACGGTGGAAGAGTCAAATTCATTATTATTTGAATATTGAAAGGGTGTGGGCGACAGAGAAGGGCAGAGTGGTGCAGTTTGAAGTCATGTGGAATAGAGTCTTGCAAGCCCTGGAGATTGAGGCGGTGGGACCATGTGGGTCTGGGCAGGGTTGATTTCGTTGATGTTTGTGTGCGTCTGTCTGTTGTCTTTTGTCTGTGAATGTTTTGGGGGAATAAAAAAAAAAAAAAATTGTCATTGATTCAAAGCTGCAGACATTGATAATGAAGACATGGCTTAGATTTATGGGTTAAAGAAGACCCTATATATTCAGTCATATACAGTCTAAAGAAGACCCTATATATTCAGTCATATACAGTCTAAAGAACATTTGACATTTGAGTCATTTAGCAGACACTCTTATCCAGAGCGTTATCCAGAATGCTTACATTTTCTTTTTTTCCCCCTCCTTACTGGCCCCCCGTGGGAATCGAACCCACAACCCTGGCGTTGCAAACACCATGCTCTACCAACTGAGCCACAGGGAAGGCCACTATAAAGAAGACCCTATATATTTTGCCTCTGGGTCTGGGAATCTTCCCCCTCTTGTGAATGTAAGCGGTGGTAGATTGGCGATTTAACTTGTGATTTTGAGTCATGTAGGTGTAAATGATAACCAATGCATTATGCTGTGGTGTGTGGTGTTTGCATGGAATATTTTGCCTCCCCTTGTGTGAATGTAAGCAGCCTCAGTGGTAAGTCTTTCTGGAGTGGTCTGGAGTGTCAGAGTGAGTTCCTCTGCTTTTGTCTCTGTGTGGTCATGCAGCCAGACCAGCCTCTCCCCAAGCAGGATCTCCTTCCTTCCTTCCTGGCCCTCCCCTTCTTTACATTGTGCTACGGGTTTCCTGTCACACACACACACACACACACACACACACACACACACACACACACACACACACACACACACACACACCCACACACACACACACACACACACGACACTGTGTGACACACACAGGCACGTGCAAGGACTCCAGCAATCACACACACACCACATCCCATGGAAACACACAGCCTCTTTAGAGATGCTCTTGCATCTCTAAATATATATATATATATATATATATATATGTGTGTGTGTGTGTGTGTGTGTGTGTGTGTGTGTGTGTGTGTGTGTGTGTGTGTGTGGGGCTCATCTTGTACTTGATGGTGGGTCTTTGTAGAGAAGCGGGCATCTTTTGGTTCTGCTCTGCCAGCTGCCCACCCAGTCCATGGGCCCTCTACGGGTGACTTGGTGTCAGAGTCAAACTCTCTCCAGAGGACACTTGTGAATCTGGCATCATCCACCCTTACAAAGGGCTCCAATGTCTAGGCTGGCATGCTGGCACGCTTCTCTGTGGGCATGGGGTACTACCCCCTAGACCCATCTGTTGAAATACATGGCAGAGTCGTCTGCAATGCCAGCCTAGCAACATCATAGTGTCCTCGAAGCTCATCACTAAGCTAAGGACCCTGGGACTGAACACCTGGATCCTGGACTTCCTGACGGGCCAACCCCAGTTGATTAGGGTAGGCAACAACACATCCGCCACGCTGACCCTCAACACGGTGGCCCATCAGCAGTGCGTGCTTCGTCTCCTCCTGTACTCCCTGTTCACCTAAGACTGGCCAGGCACGACTCCAACACCATCAAGTTTGCCGAGGACACGATGGTGGTAGGCCTGATCACGACGACGATGAGACAGCCTATAGGGAGGAGGTCAGTGACCTGGCAGTGTAGTGCCAGGAGAGCTTCAAGTTCCTCTGTGTCTATGTCACGAAGGATCTACCATGGTCCATACACCCCAACGCAGTCGTGAAGAGGGCACGACAACGCCTCTTCCCTCTCAGGAGGCTCAAAAGATTTGGCACGGGCCCTCAGATCCTACAAGTTCTACAGCTGCACCAACGAGAGCATCTTGACTGGCTGCATCACCAATTGGTATGGCAACTGCTTGGCATCCGACCGCAAGGCGCTACAGAGGGTTGTGTGTACTACCCAGTACATCACTTGGGCCGAGCTCCCTGCCATCCAGGACCTCTATAGCATGCGGTGTCAGAGTAAAGCCCCAAAAATTGTCAAAGACTCTAGCCACAGTCTGTTCTCTCTGCTATCGCACAGCAAGCGGTACCAACGCACCAAGTCTGGAACCGACAGGACCCTGAACATCTTCTACCCGCAAGACATAAGACTTCTAAACAAGACTGCTAAATAGCTAATCAAATGGCTACCCAGACTACCTGCATTGACTCTTTTTTTGAACTAACTCTCTTGCGCTGTCTCTATGCACACACACTGGACTCTAACCACACACTCACACATACTTACACTGACACCCCAACACACACATAAACACACACACACACACACACATAACATGCACACACACATGCATACTGACGCCACACACACACACACACACACACACACACACACACACACACACACACACACACACACACACACACACACACACACACATACATACACACACTTTCACACTAGCCACACGCACTGCTGCTCCTGTCTATTATCTATCCTGTTGCCTAGTCACTTTACACCTATCTTTATGTACATAGCTACCTCAATTACCTCGTACCCCTGCACATCGACTCGGTACTGGTACTCCCTGTATATAGCCATGTTATTTTTACTCTTTCTTTTTATTTGTTATTCACTGTGTATTTATTTCTCATCTCACTATTCATAGTTTTTATTTGATATCTTTAACTCTGTTGGAAATGGACCCGTAAGTAAGCATTTCACTGTTAGTCTACACCTGTTGTCTACAAAGCATGTGACAAATCACATTTGATTTGATCTTCAAATGACTTATGTTGTTATCAGCTGTCTCAGTGAGACTTTCAGCTGTGTAAGCAGTCTGACGTTTGTCCATTGACACTGATAAGTGGGGACTTTTATGTTATCCGTTTATTTTAAGCCTTTTAAGTAAGCTCTTAAAAAGTTGCAACTTAGTGACTGATAAATCTAGCGCTTATGTAGAATATGTACAGCCAAATGACCCGCTGTGAGTCAGTGAGGAGCAAAGCTATCACTTACTAACTAAACCATTGACAGTCTTTCGTGGTTGAGGAGACGTTGACTACTTCTCTTCTAGCCTTTTTAAGAAACATTTGTCTTTCTAAAGAGCTTATTTAAATGTATATACAGTGAGGGGAAAAAAGCATTTGATCCCCTGCTGATTTTGTACATTGGCCCACAGACAAAGAAATGATCAGTCTATAATTTTAATGGTAGGTTTATTTGAACAGTGAGAGACAGAATAACAACAACAAAAATCCAGAAAAACGCATGTCAGAAATGTTATAAATTGGTTTGCATTTTAATGAGGGAAATAAGTATTTGACCCCCTCTCAATCAGAAAGATTTCTGGCTCCCAGTTGTCTTTTATACAGGTAACGAGCTGAGATTAGGAGCACACTCTTAAAGGGAGTGCTCCTAATCTCAGTTTACCTGTATAAAAGACACTTGTCCACAGAAGCAATCAATCAATCAGATTCCAAACTCTCCACCATGGCCAAGACCAAAGAGCTCTCCAAGGATGTCAGGGACAAGATTGTAGACCTACACAAGGCTGGAATGGGCTACAAGACCATCGCCAAGCAGCTTGGTGAGAAGGTGACAACAGTTGGTGCGATTATTCGCAAATGGAAGAAACACAAAAGAACTGTCAATCTCCCTCGGCCTGGGGCTCCATGCAAGATCTCACCTCGTGGAGTTGCAATGATCATGAGAACGGTGAGGAATCAGCCCAGAACTACACGGGAGGATCTTGTCAATGATCTCAAGGCAGCTGGGACCATAGTCACCAAGAAAACAATTGGTAACACACTACGCCGTGAAGGACTGAAATCCTGCAGCGCCCGCAAGGTCCCCCTGCTCAAGAAAACACATATACATGCCCGTCTGAAGTTTGCCAATGAACATCTGAATGATTCAGAGGACAACTGGGTGAAAGTGTTGTGGTCAGATGAGACCAAAATGGAGCTCTTTGGCATCAACTCAACTCGCCATGTTTGGAGGAGGAGGAATGCTGCCTATGACCCCAAGAACACCATCCCCACCGTCAAACATGGAGGTGGAAACATTATGCTTTGGGGGTGTTTTTCTGCTAAGGGGACAGGACAACCTCACCGCATCAAAGGGACGATGGACAGGGCCATGTAATGTCAAATCTTGCGTGAGAACCTTCTCCCTTAGCCAGGGCATTGAAAATGGGTCGTGGATGGGTATTCCAGCATGACAATGACCCAAAACACACGGCCAAGGCAACAAAGGAGTGGCTCAAGAAGAAGCACATTAAGGTCCTGGAGTGGCCTAGCCAGTCTCCAGACCTTAATCCCATAGAAAATCTGTGGAGGGAGCTGAAGGTTCGAGTTGCCAAACGTCAGCCTCAAAACCTTAATGACTTGGAGAAGATCTGCAAAGAGGAGTGGGACAAAATCCCTCCTGAGATGTATACAAACCTGGTGGCCAACTACAAGAAACGTCTGACCTCTGTGATTGCCAACAAGGGTTTTGCCACCAATTACTAAGTCATATTTTGCATAGGGGTCAAATACTTATTTCCCTCATTAAAATGCAAATCATTTTATAACATTTTTGACATGCGGTTTTTCTGGATTTTTTTGTTGTTATTCTGTTTCTCACTGTTCAAATAAACCTACCATTAAAATTATAGACTGATCATTTCTTTGTCAGTGGGCAAACGTACAAAATCAGCAGGGGATCAAATACTTTTTTCCCTCACTGTATGAATAGTGTGTGAATTGTATTTTTGTTGTCTCTTGGAGTCTTTCCAATATATACATCTTATTTATTTTTATTTTTTATTTAATGTCCTTGTCTATAACTGTTCTAAACTTTGTCATGTATTTGTATGTTTTATGTGGACCCCAGGAAGAGTAGCTGCTGCATGTGCAGTAGCTAATGGGGATCCTAATAAACTACACTCTGTCCTCTGTCTCTCTCTCGCACTCTCTCTCTTTCTTTGTCTCTCTATCTGTCCTGTCTGTTTGTTGTCTCTGTCTGTCTGTCTGTCTGTCTGTCTGTCTGTCTGTCTGTCTGTCTGTCTGTCTGTCTGTCTGTCTGTCTGTCTGTCTGTCTGTCTGTCTGTCTGTCTGTCTGTCTGTCTGTCTGTCTGTCTGTCTCTCTCTCTCTCTCTCTCTCTCTCTCTCTCTCTGTCTCTCTGCAACAGCCACTGAATGCATAACAGCCACACAGGTCAGACAGACATAGGAAATTCTGTTTCCCCCTTAAATTCTTTAATTAAGGACTTGGCTGCGATGTCGTGGAGGGACACAGACACAGGGGCCTTGTCTCTGGATGAGCAGATGCCCTCTCTCTCTTTCTGTCTCTTCCTCCTTCCCCTCTCTATCTCCCCCACCCTGCCCCTATTTCGCCCCTCCCCCTCTCTTGTTTAGCCCTATGGGGGCGATTGTCACAGACTGTAAAGTACCCACGACCGGACTGGCGCCTTATTTTAAGGCCAGACTACCAGGAAGCCTCTTAAATGTATCACTGGCCTTTCACCTCCTTATTGGACCAGAAGTCGTGACGTGCACGCCCAATAATATCTCATTCATACTGTTTAAAAGGTTGGTTTAATTGTCTGAAAATGACCATGAATGTGAAGTCACTCTTTCCTTCTCCTCCTTACGCCATTACAACCCTGAGTCTGAATTGGGCCAGGCAACTTTAATGAAGGACCCTCTGACTAAGATAGACACTGAGGAAGTTTCCATGTAGATATATCCACACCCAGGTAGTGAAAGTTGAGGGGGTGGTGCTTGAGGCGCTGAAGAGGCAGGGTTGGTTTTGGAAGAGGTCAAACTAGTTGAACAGGACATATCCAGACAGTGGAGGACCTTTTAACCCAGGATCCAACCACCCAGGTCAGGATAACATATCCCTGTATCCATGCACAGGTCTGTGTGTCTGTGTATAAATATTTGTTACGGCCAGTAAAGTTAAAGGGAAACTCAGCAACAACCCAAAAAATATGGAAAGAAAACCCACACTCTTAAATAGTGTCAGTCGATGTTCTGGTCATGCCAGTAATGGTGCCATTCCTGCTCTGGCCATTTCAGTCACTTGTAGGCATGGTAATGCTAAAAGGCAGGGGTCCATTTATTTTGTGGCTGGCATGGTGGCACTGCCTCTTAATGGGCTAGAGAAGGGCCACTGCTCCCTCTGTTCATTCACAGATACAAAAATGGCATGAAGCCCAGACCCCATGGAAAAAGAGGGAACGGGGGAAGAGGGGGTGGAGGGCACTCCCCAGTAGCTTCTGGTTGGCAGTCTCTCTCTCTCTCTCTCTCTCTCTCTCTCTCTCTCTCTCTCTCTCTCTCTCTCTCTCTCTCTCACACTCTCTCTCTCTCTCTCTCTCTCTCTTCCTGTTGGCAATCAGTCTGTGGGGCCTAGGGAGAGAAAAGACAGAGATGTTATTATTTTCCCCATTTGACTCGGTCCAACTCTTGTCTAGTTCTGTCTCAGAGAGCCAGAGACTAGAGGAAGGCTTGTGTCCCAGCTCTCCTCTACTCCTGCTGGGTGGGATGGCAGCATGTTGTCCCTGTCCCCTGTTGTCCCCACTGAAGGGTTTAGAGAGCCAGGATGGTCATCAGATGAACAATCCGGGCCAGTGACAGTCATGCTTGGGAGGCGGCCTGTCTGAGATTGGAGAGGAGGCTGACAGTTCTGCTTAGTCACTGCACGGACCAGTGGAGTATGTGTGGCCTATGTACAGTATCTTCGGAAAGTAATCACACCCCTTTACTGTTTCCACAATTTGTTGTGTTACAGCATGAATTTAAAATGTATTACATGCAAGGAAAAGCTGAAACGTCAATAAGTATTCAACCCCTGTGTTATTGTAAGCCTAAATAAGTTCAGGAGTAAAAATGTGCTTAACAAGTCACATAATAAGTTGCATTGTCTCACTGTGTGCAATAATAGTGTTTAACATGATTTTTGAATGACTACCTCATCATGTGCCCCACACATACAATTATCTGTAAGGTCCCTCAGTCGAGCAGTGAATTTCCAACATAGATTCAACCACAAAGACCCGGGAGGTTTTCCAATGCCTTGCTAAGAAGGGCACCTATTGGTAGATGGGTAAAAAAAATAAAAGCAGACTTTGAATATCCCTTGCATGGTGAAGTTATTAATTACACTTTGGATGGTGTATCAATACACCCAGTCACTACAAAGATACTGCAGTCCTTCCTAACTCCTAACTCAGCTTGTTGTCCGGACCTCTAGCAATCTCTATGGGGGTACCACAGGGTTCAATTCTCGGGCCGACTCTTTTCTCTATATATCAACGATGTCGCTCTTGCTGCGGGTGATTCCTTCATCCACCTCTACGCAGACGACACCATTCTGTATACCTCTGGCCCTTTGGACACTGTCTTAAAAAAACCTCCAAACGAGCTTCAATGCCATACAACACTCCTTCCGTGGCCTCCAACTGCTCTTAAAGGCTAGTAAAACTAAATGCATGCTCTTCAACCGATCGCTGCCCGCACCCGCCCGCCCGACTAACATCACTACTCTGGACGGTTCTGACTTAGAATATGTGGACAACTATAAATACCTAGGTGTCTGGCTAGACTGTAAACTCTCCTTCCAGACTCATATTAAACATCTCCAATCCAAAATTAAATCTAGAATCGGCTTCCTGTTTCGCAACAAAGCACGCTGCCAAACATACCCTCATAAAACTGACTGTCCTACCGATCCTCCACTTCGGCGATGTCATTTACAAAATAGCCTCCAACACCCTACTCAGCAAACTGGATGCATCTAATCACAGTGCCATCCGTTTTGTCACCAAAGCCCCATATACCACCCAACACTGCGACCTGTATGCTCTCGTCGGCTGGCTCTCACTACATATTCGTCGCCAAACCCCCTGGCTACAGGTCATCTATAAGCCTCTGCTAGGTAAAGCTCCGCCTTATCTCAGTTCACTGGTCACCATAACAACACCCACCCGTAGCACGCGCTCCAGCAGGTATATCTCACTGTTCATCCCCTCTGCTGCCAATGACTGGAACGAATTGCAAAAATGCAAAAGTTGGAGACTTATATCTCCCTCACTAACTTCAAGCATCAACTATCTGTGCAGCTTACCGTTCGCTGCAGCTGTACACAGCCCATCTGTAAATAGCCCATCCAACTACCTACCTCATCCCCATATTGTTTTATTTTATTTTTTTACTCTTTTCACACCAGTATTTCCAGTGTTTCTCCTTGCACATCATCATCTGCACATCTATCACTCCAGTGTTAACTTGCTAAATTGTAATTACTTCGCTACTATGGCCTATTTATTGCCTTACATCCTTACGCCATTTGCAGACACTGTATATAGACTTTTCTATTGTGTTATTGACTGTACGTTTGTTTATTCCATGTGTAACTCTGTGTTGTTGTTTGTGTCACACCGCTTTGCTTTATCTTGGCCAGGTCGCAGTTGTAAATGAGAACTTGTTCTCAACTGGCCTACCTGGTTAAATAAAGGTGAAATAAAAAAAATAAAAAAGCTGCCAGAGAGGAAGGAAACCACTCAGGGATTTCAACATGAGGCCAATGGTGACTTTAAAATAGTTACAGAATTGAATGGCTGTGATAGGAGAAAACAGAGGATGGATCAACAAAATTGTAGTTACTCCACAACACTAACCTAATTGACAGAGTGAAAAGAAGGAAGCCTGTACAGAATAAAAATATTCCAAAACATGCATCCTGTTTGATACAAGTCACTGAAGTAGTACTGCAAAAAATGTGTCAAAGCAATGCATTTTTTGTCCTGAATACAAAATGTTATGTTTGGGTCAAATCCAATACAACACATTACTGAGTACCCCTCTCCATATGTTCAAGCATAGTTGTTTCTGCGTCATGTCATAGGTATGCTTGTAATCGTTAAGGGCTGGAGAGTTCTTCAGGATACAAAATAATCAGACTGGAGCTAAGCACAGGCAAAATCCTAGAGGAAAACCTGGTTCAGTTTGCTTTCCACCAGACACTGGGAGATGAATTCACCTTTCAGCAGGATAACAACCTAAAACACAAGGCCAAATCTAAACTCAGCAAAAAAAAAAATGTTATCTCTGTCATCATTTTTTCCAGCAAACTTAACATGTGTAAATATTTGTATGAACATAAGATTCAACAACTGAGACATAAACTGAACAAGTTCCATAGACATGTGACTAACAGAAATTGAATAATGTGTCCCTGAACAAAGGGGGGGTCAAAATCAAAAGTAACAGTCAGTATCTGGTGTGGCCACCAGCTGCATTAAGTACTGCAGTGCATCTCCTCCTCATGGACTGCACTAGATTTGCCAGTTCTTGCTGTGAGATGTTACCCCACTCTTCCACCAAGGCCCTTGCAAGTTCCCGGATATTTCTGGGGGGGATGGCCCTAGCCCTCACCCTCCAATCCAATAGGTCCCAGGTCCAACAGGTCACATCACGCACAGAACGAGCAGTCTGGCTGGTGGCATTGTCATGCTGGAGGGTCATGTCAGGTTGAGCCTGCAGGAAGGGTACCACATGAGGGAGGAGGATGTCTTCCCTGTAACGCACAGCAATTAGATTGCCTGCAATGACAACAAGCTCAGTCCGATGATGCTGTGACACACCGCCCCAGACCATGACAGACCCTCCACCTCCAAATCGATCCCGCTCCAGAGTACAGGCTTCGGTGTGACGCTCATTCCTTCAACGATAAACGCAAATCCGACCATCACCCCTGGTGAGAAAAAAACGCGACATGACAGTGAAGAGCACTTTTTGCCAGTTCTGTCTGGTCCAGCGACGGTGGGTTTGTGCCCATAGGCGACGTTGTTGCCGGTGATGTCTGGTGAGGACCTGCCTTACAACAGGCCTACAAGCCCTCAGTCCTCAGCCTATTGCGGACAGTCTGAGCACTGATGGAGGGATTGTGCGTTCCTGGTGTAACTCGGGCAGTTATTGTTGCTATCCTGTACCTGTCCCACAGGTGTGATGTTCGGATGTACCGATCCTGTGCAGGTGTTGTTACACGTGGTCTGCCACTCCGAGGATGATCAACTGTCCGTCCTGTCTCCCTATAGCGCTGTCTTAGGCGTCTTACAGTACAGACATTGCAATTTATTGCCCTGGCCACATCTGCAGTCCTCATGCCTCCTTGCAGCATGCCTAAGGCACATTCACACAGGTGAGCAGGGACCCTGGGCATCTTTTCGTGTTTTTCAGAGTCAGTAGAAAGGCCTCTTCAGTGTCCTAAGTTTTCATAACTGTGACCTTAATTGCCTACCGTCTGTAAGCTGTTAGTGTCTTAACGACCGTTCCACAGGTGCATGTTCATTAATTGTTTATGGTTCAATGAACAAGCATGGGGAACAGTGTTTAAACCCTTTACAATGAAGATCTGTGAAGTTATTTGGATTTTTACAAATGATCTTTGAAAGACAGGGTCCTGAAAAAGGGACATTTATTTTTTTGCTGAGTTTACAATGGAGTTGCTTATTAAGAAGACAGTGAATGTTCCTGAGTGGCCGAGTTACAGTTTTGACTTAAATCTGCTTTAAAATCTATAGCAAGACCTGAAAATGGTTGTCTAGCAATGATCAACAACCAATTTGACAATTTGACAATGTTGCACAATCAAGCTGTGGAAGCTCTTTGAGATTTACCCAGAAAGACTCACATCTGTAATAGCTGCCAAAGGTAATTCTAACATGTATTGACTCAGGGGGTTGAATACTTATCTAATCAAGATATACTCTTTATTTTTATATATATATATATATATATATATATATATATATATATATATATATATCTACACACACAGTACCGGTCAAAAGATTTAGGGTTTTTCTTTATTTTTACTATTTTCTACATTGTAGAATAATAGTGAAGACATCAAACCAAGAAATAACACATAGTGAATCATGTAGTAACCAAAAAATGTTAAACAAATCAAAATATATTTTATATTTGAGATACTTCAAAGTAGCCACCCTTTGACTTGATGTCAGCTTTGCACACTCTTGGCATTCTCTCAACCAGCTTCACCTGGAATGCTTTTCCAACAGTCTTGAAGGAGTTTCCACATATGCTGAGCACTTGTTGCCTGCTTTTCCTTCACTTTGCGGTCCGAGCCATTCCAAACCATCTCAATTTGGTTGAGGTCAGGGGATTGTGGAGGCCAGGTCATCTGATGCAGCACTCCATCACTCTCCTTCTTGGTCGAATAGCCCTTACACAGCCTGGAGGGGTGTTAGGTCATTGTCCTGTTGAAAAACACATGATAGTCCCACTAAGTCCAAACCAGATGGGATGGCATATCACTGCAGAATGCTGTGGTAGCCATGCTGGTTAAGTGTGCCTTGAATTCTAAATAAATCACAGACAGTGTCACCAGCACAGTACCTCCACACAATAACACCTCCTCCTCCATGCTTTATGGTGGGATCCACACGCGTCACACAAAGACACGGCGGTTGGAACCAAAAAACCAAAGTAATTTGGACTCCAGACCAAAGGACAAATTTCCACTAGTCTAATGTCCATTGCTCGTGTTTCTTGGCCCAAACAAATCTCTTCTTCTTATTGGTGTCCTTTAGTAGTGGTTTCTTTCCAGCAATTCAACCATGAAAGCCTGATTCACACAATCTCCTCTGAACAGTTGATGTCGAGATGTGTCTGTTACTTGAACCCTGTGAAGCATTTATTTGGGCTGCAATCTGAGGTGCAGTTAACTCTAATGAACTTATCCTCTGCAGCAGAGGTAACTCTGGGTCTTCTATTCCTGTGGCGGTCCTCATGAGAGACAGTTTCATCATAGCGCTTGATGGTTTTTGCGACTGCGCTTGAAGAAACTTTCAAAGTTCTTGACATTTTCTGGATTACTGACCTTCATGTCTTAAAGTAAAGATGGACTGTCATTTCTCGTTGCTTATTTGAGCTGTTCTTGCCATAATAAAGACTTGGTCTTTTACCAAATAGGGCTATCTTCTGTATACCCCCCTACCTTGTCACAACACAAATGATTGGCTCAAACGCATTAAGAAGGAAATAAATTCCACAAATTAACTTTTAACAAGGCACACCTGTTCATTGAAATGCATTCCAGGTGACTACCTCATGAAGCCTTTCACAAATGTTTGAATTTTTGACATTACGGAGTATTTTGTGTAGACCGTTGACAAAAAAATGACACAACAAAATGTGTAAAAAGTCAAGGTGTGTGAATACTTTGAGGGCACTGTATTGGGCCTTCTTTTTGCTTGGATGACTGTAGTCAATCTATGACATAAATCTTAGCCTTAGTTTCATCATCGATGTTTGCAGCTTTGAATCAATTATGTATTTTCTTGAGTCAAATCTTAATTGGTGCTAAAAATGTAATATATTTCATAGTTAGCATTGGAAACATTATTCCAGTCTCTCATTTCCAAGAGCTGCTGAATTAACTGAATAAGCTGACTGACACGCCAAAACGTAAATCCTCAAGCCACGTGGGAAAAAGAGATAAAAAGATTGGTATTTACTTAGTTAGCCCTTAATTAGAAATGAATGTGTGCCTTCCAAAGGACACCCGTTTCCCTATATAATGCACACTTTTGACCCCCTGGGACGCAAACAAAGATGCACATTAACTTGTTGAATTGTCTTTTTTTATTTGGTTCTGTAGGCTATGCTGTAATTTAGGCTGCCGCAGACCAGGCCTAAGTTAGTCCATATTGCTGTACAGCAAGGCTACTACAGTATGTGAGTCAAACGTGTCTGTTAAAGAGCGTTTTCCCAAAGTTAGTCTGAGGTTTATAATATTCTTGTGGTATCTTACTGTAACTTTACCAGTCTGTCAGCGGTACAGCCGCACAGCACGCCCAGACAGGGTGATTTGTTTTAATGAAGGGTTATTAAGTACACCGAGACAGGCAAGCCTTTCTTTCTCTCTCTGCCCAATAAAAGAAGATCATATAAAAAGACCTGCTGCTCTGTGTTATTAATAAAAACCAGAGGACAACTGGCCCCCTATTCTCTCTATAGGACACTACTTTCTATGGGGCTCTGGTCAGAAGTAGTGCACTATTTAGGGATTTGGGATGCAGATTTTGAGCCACTCTCCCTCCTTGCAGATGAGCCTAGTGGCTCCCCAGACAGATGCACTAACATTCCTCCATGCTTTATTTATAGTCTGAATTTCCTGTACACATTCCCACTGGATGGAGAAGCACGGTCGGTGTGTGTGTGTGTGTGTGTGTGTGTGTCTGGGATGACTGGCAGGAAGCTGAGGATGGGTCCTGGTGGTGTTATTGGCCCCTGTAAAGTTAGACTCATGGCTCATGGAGGGAATAATAGAGATACAAAGGGTTGACTGCTGAAGATGCACCCAGGTGTGGTGGGATAGGGTTAGGCGTGTGTCTGTCCATGTGTGGGCCTGCGTAAATTCCCATGCAACCTCGGTACAGTAGATTGAACACCGAAATAGCCCCAGCAGTAAAGTCCGATCCCCTGAACAGGAACCATGGGGAATGCACCACTTCCTCCAAACACATATACTCACAGCTCCCAAGGCCCTTGAATGGGCGTGTCATGAGGACAGACAAACCAAGGCCTCGGTTCCCACTTCCAATAACACGCGCACACACACACACACACAACAACATGCATACACACCACGGGAGGTTGGTGGCACTTTAATTGGGGAGGACGGGCTAGTGGTAATGGCTGGAGCGGAATTTGTGGAATGGTATCAAATACATCAAACATGGCTTCCAGGTGTTTGGTGACATTCCATTCGCTCCGTTCCAGCCATTATTGTTGAGCCGTAGTCCCCTCAGCAGCCTCCACTGATGCTTGTATACACACACACACACACACACACACACACACACACACACACACACACACACACACACACACACACACACACACACACACACACACAGAGAGAGACAGGTGAGGCTAGTTGAGCTGCTGTCTGTTGCACCTGCGCTCTGTTGTCTCTGTGTCAGAGTGGTGTGTGTGTGTGTGTGTGCGCTCTGTTGTCTCTGTGTCAGAGTGGTGTGTGTGTGTGTGTGCGCTCTGTTGTCTCTGTGTCAGAGTGGTGTGTGTGTGTGTGTGTGCGCTCTGTTGTCTCTCTCTCTTCCACCAGACACAGATTTCATGCCTTTACTGTGCTCTCCTTTGTTAAGAGGACAGTAGACAGACAGAGACACACACACACTTCCTGCCTCTATGTTCCAGAATAACAGATTTGTATGGTTGAACTGGTTGGACACGTTGTGGGGCATGTCTTCACAGTGCACTGGTTCAGTCTACTGGACAGTGTGGAGCACACCTGGGTTCAAATGGCATTTGAAATATTTCAAATACTTTGAGTGTTTGCGCTAGCCTGCCCGAAGTGCCAAATGGGCAGGGTTTATGGTATTGGGACTATTCTATTGGTCCGTTAAGCTTGACAAGCTCAGAGTATTTAAAATGATTTCAAATAGTACTTGAACCCAGGTCTGGTGTGTAGGGAAATGCAGCAAACAAACTCAGCCTGTTGTTTGTATCTCCACCATTGGGCCTCGAAGCCTTTTGTCTTCTCTCTGTCTGTTAATAAGGGAGCATTTCAATACACAGTGCATGGTAATAGTCTGGGGCTTGTATTCATAAACCGTCTCAGAGTAGGAATGCTGATCAGCTTTGCATTTTAGACTGTAATGAATCGACAGTGGAGGACCTGGTCCTAGGTCAGCACTCCGACTCTGAGACGCTTTTTGAATACCACCCCCAGTCTATCGCAGCACACTATCCATACCCGACAGCTTTCTCCGCTGTTTCTCGGATAAAGGAGACGGGTTTGTATGTGTTCATGTTTCAGCGGCCGCAGATGGATCGAGTAATTACCGAGTAATGCGTCTCTGTCTCTGGAAGTGGGAAGTGCGTGCTGTTTCCACTGGCCCAGTTAGGACAACAAAGAGCAGCTCAGTGAATGGACTCTGTCAGGACAAAAAGGGCCAGTTCCCCAGGACAGTAGAGTCTGGGAATGAAGCGTCCATTCATCTCATCAAATGCGATATACTATACCTGTGACCTGGGCCGTAGAATTTCCCCGTCACAGAGCACTCACTCTATGGACAGTTTAAGCCAAATGAACGTTGGTTGAAGTTCTGAACTGACATCTTAACAGTAACAAACCTAGAAGTCCTCTAACCTGGAACAGAACTGATAGAGGCATTGCTTTGATACAGTTGAAATGATTAGTTCAAATAGTTGTTTTAGTGCTGGGCTGAACCAAAACCCTTCACACCCTATCTGTCACTCCCTAGGACCAAGATTGGTGCTTAGCCTAGGCCTATGAAACTGACCCTGGTCGAACCGCGTTCCTTTATTAGTTGGGATGCAACAAAGAGAAAGGAGAGGGGAGGGTGGGAAGCTAAAGGAATGGCCAGGCTCCAGAGTTCTGTGATTTCTATGGCGACAGAACGCTTTACCGTAAGAGCGCCAGGCCGTCTGAGACCTGCCTAGTTCCTGAACTAAATGCCAACAGGGCTTTGTGTGAATGGGCTGTTACACAACTCTGGCCCCTCAACTTCTCCTCTCTCCTCTATTAAGCAGAGCTAGGGGTTAGAATGGACGACAGACTAGCGAGCTGACTCCCTGTGTTAAATCTTTATCTCCGCGTCTCTATGGGGAGAAGAGATTTAACACAGGGAGTCAGCTCGCTAGTCTGTCGTCCATCACTGTGGTCCACTCTGGCACAACACATGGAATGAGTCCCTAACGGGACACTATTCTATATGGGCCCTGGTCAAAAGTAGTGCACTGCGTAGGGAATAGGTTGCCATTTGGGACGCAGGTTTGAAATCCGTTAGTTAGGTTGCTCCCTGACACCAACGCGTCTTCCCAGTAATGTGATGTAACGATAGGACAACAGGGCCACGATGGAGATGAATGGTTTTTTCCCTGACTGGATACAAAGAACATAAGAGGTGCTGGATGTATGGAGTGTGTTAATGTACTCTGTCTTTTGCGTGCGTGCGTGCGTGTGTGTGTGTGTGTGTGTGTGTGTGTGTGTGTGTGTGTGTGTGTGTGTGTGTGTGTGTGTGTGTGTGTGTGTGTGTGTGTGTGTGTGTGTGTGGTGTGCGTGTGTGTGAGAATGAAGGATAAAGAGAAGCGTCTTTTACCATGTAACGGCACACATTGTCAGATTTGGGATGGGAATACTCTCCCTCCCACGCAGAGACAGAGAGATAAATAGAAAGGCCGGAACACAATAATGCTGCAAATAGTTTTCGAAAAAAGACATGTTAAAGCTCCCATGTTGCAGAAATGAGTTTGAGTCAAGTACAAAGCTACCCTCAACATCTGTTAGCGCAATGTATGTTAAAACCGTTGGGGGGGAGCGTGCAAAAGTAAAGTAACTGTTTGATGTATTACATTGAAAAGTGTTTTCTGGTCTTTGTGGATATCCTAGTGGTTCAGATAGTACAATATACTGTATTCTATCAGAAAGTACTACCGTTAGAGCATCTCTATTAGGTACTGATACAAATATAATAATCCTTCTGTAGTTTTTTACGGGACCTCTGTTTGACTTTTCTAGAATGTTGCCCATGGAAAGTACAGCATATCCCTGTTCGTCTCCTTAGTTCACCTTTACCTTATTGTAGCTCATCTATGGAGCCCATGGCCTATACGTCCCAAATTACACCATATTCCCTATCAGAGGTCTTTGGGCACTGGTCAAAAGTAGTGCGCTGAATAGGATGCCATTTGGGGTGCATCCCCAAGGAACGGGTTCTGCTGAAAAACCAAACCAGATGTGGTCTATTGAACTGAAGGAACATCCTTCAAACGGAACCTCGAGACTGACTCTTGTAAAGAATATCTCTGGAAGTCCCCTTACATCCTGGTATTTGAGTATTTATTGAGAACGTCTGTCCGTCTGACAGTCCCTTGACTGCGGTCACGTAATCATAGGCATGGGCTGAGTCCCATATAGCACCTTATTCCCTACATAGTGCACAAAGTAGCAGATTATAAAGGGAATAGGTTGCCATCTGTCCCGTAGAGGAGCCGTTATAACGTATGCTTTTAATCGGCGGTCAGGTCGGTTCCTTTCCCAGACACAGTGGTTTCCTGCAGAAAGACATCCGCTCATGGAGAACACTTTGTCTCCTTCTGGGAGTGGAGCGGCCATTGGCTAATGGATATGAGGATAGAGACTTCGAGACAGACAGTGGAGGATATGTGGACATGTGTTCCCTATCACTGGGCTGCATGCGTCTGATCTGAGTCCTTTGTGACTGGTGTGATGCTAGGCAGGCTCAACCATGGTCCCTTGGTGTGGTTAACCCAAGCCCCAGTCCATTGTGAGTTAGTGATGCAGCTTACATTGAAGAAGAAATTCAGCAACTCTGGGAGGACAGTGGAAAACTGTTAAAACTGAATATTGTTAAAAGCCACCATGTTTCGGCCTGTAGCCTTTTTTCACCCTTCAATTCATGCACCTTGGTTTGAGAGTGAAGTAGCAGCAGTGGGCCGTTCCCTTTAGTGATGCAGCCATTTTGTTGACAAGCACAAGTCTTCTTTATCTTCCCGAGGAAAAAAACACTGTTAAAGAGGGACTGATGGTTTCTATCCTCCTCATTAGGAAATGCGACTGAGAACGGGATTTATGTTTTGGAGGCGTGTTTGGATGTTGGTGTCTCGTGTGTGTGTGTTCACACGTGGGCTGTCTTTGTAGATTCTCCCTACCAAAACCGTACACACCCTTCTAGATGACTTGAAACAGTCTCACCAGGTCTTGTCTGGAAGTAGCCTAGGCTAGCTAGCAAACTAGCCAATTTATTGGCTTCAATCTGCCAGTGTGCGAATGTGACAGTGTTGGTTTAACTTTGGATAGCCGATCTGTGGGGCTAGTTAGGGACCATTAATACATTACACAATGTAAATGGTACAATATTTTCATGTTGCATACCTTTTCTCATTAAATACTTCAATATTTGTATATGAATTGCCACAATTTATATTTGGTGTGAGGTTTTTAAGTCATTGAAAATGGGACCTATTGAAATGTACAAATATTGTCTCATGTACATTGTGTAATTTACTGATGGTCCCTAACTTGCCCCATAGAGAGATCCAAAGTTAAACCAAATTTACCACGATCAGTTCCGCACCCATGTGTTGGGCATTATGATCGGGTTGTGTGCTGCCAGCTGTGGGCAGAATTGAAATAAACCCAAGAAACTGTCATGTCCCCTAGATTCCTAACATCTTGCAAATCTCTGTTTTGGACGATACTGACTTTATTACGAAATTATCCTATTTACAATTTGTTGTACATTTTGACAGTAGAATACATGTTTTGGACAATCGATGCCACGTTTAAACCAGAGAAGTCGTTTTTTTCCCCCGATACACTCGGATATTGTTTAACTTGCATAGATCAGATTTGGAACTGCATTGTCTACTACTCAGCACATTTGATGTTTTCTTCTGTATAGTTATAGGCTGTTTGATAAGCATCTGTAGTGCCAGTGTTTCATGAAGATCTCTCTCTCTACATAAGCCACCAGAAGCAGTGGATAAATCCTAATTAGCTTCTACAGAATATAAAGTCAAAGTATCAATTATAGTTACAGACTTCTCAAAAAAACTGAGTAAGAAGGTTTCACGATTACGCTCTCTGTCATACCTTGATGACAAGATCTACACTTAGATGTAAAAAGGTTCTACCTTTCCTCACAAATAAACACACCTCGGCTTTATAATTAGCCAAGACTGTCTCTTAAGTCGTACTTTGATGGCAATTGAACCTCGTCTCGATGTAAATGAACGCCGATTTCTCACCTAAACATCTCTCCATCTCCAGTCCCTGTCAGACTATTGTGATCGGCTGTAGACGACTCCTACGTTCGTGCGTGTAGCTACAGATTAGACCCATACACACACACACACACACACACACACACACACACACACACACACACACACACACACACACACACACACACACACACACACAAACAAATTAGACTTGCTAATGAGATGCTAATGCTAGTCAGCCTCTCCTCAGTGAGTCTACCAGACTACAGCTACAGAATGGTAATTAGCGTGGAGGAGCCCTTCCACAAAGAGACTGACTATTTAGTCCTTTCCATCTCCATCCACCAGCACACATTCAATTATCCAGGCTACGTCCCAAATGGCACCCTATTCCCTACATAATGCACTACTTTTGACCAGAGCCCGGGTCAGAAATAATGCACTATGTAGGGTATAAGGTGCTATTTGGGATGCAGTTTTCGTCTTTCTTCCTCGTGTGGAGAGCAGAGCTGAGAGCAGAGCTGAGAGCAGAGCTGAGAGCAGAGCTGTTGTGCTGTGCTGTCTCATAGTTGACTCGGCCATTTCAATTGCTGAGGTGTTTAAAAGTCTAGGCCTTTAAAATCTATGTAATTTAACGCTTAGTTTGTCTAAGAGTGGCAAGACTTTTCTCATTAGTGTTCCCTAGTCTTAATGCCTCCCATAGTTTGCTTCGTAGGTGGGACACCAAGACCCTTAAAAACACACAGGGGCAGTTTCCCGGAACACACTGTCTAGTCATCCTGGACTAAAAAACATTTTAAATGGAGATTCTGTGTCTGCCCCCCCCCCATCATATTCTCACACTTAAAGACTGGCAGGTAAAGATACCATGTCCATGAGTCTAGCATGCGGTCTAACTGGACAAACAGTTACTGCTCATTAGGGTCCTGTAATGCCATCTGTCGTTTAGAGGACCACAGACAGCCTGGACAACCTAAAAAGACATTTGTTCAGCGCCTGCTGTTCTACCCGCTGGTGGCCGTCTGTCTGACTGCAGACAGTGCGATTCTACATGTACAATAGGTTTGCACTCAGTTTGCAATTTACTGCCGGCACTCTGTTCTGAGGTGCTAAGTACCTTCGGCCGGCAAATGCTATTGGTGTGCCTGAGCAGTAAGGGAGCGTCCCAAATGGCACCCTATTCCCTATATAGTGCACTACTACCCTACCCCCTATGGGCCCCGGTCAAAAGAAGTGCACTATATAGGGAGGGAATAGAGTGTTCATTTTGGGGGCAATCTGACTGATAAGACATAACTCACGTAAACAACTTCTATAGACAAACTTAACGACCATATAAAGCCAAAGCATTTCCTGTTAGAATTCCTCCAACGGAATGTTGATGACACTATCAACACAGACATGCTTTTATAGCTCCTAGTCTAGTGGGCAGATGGATGGAGTCTAGTTTGTACATAATCCTGACAATGCACTGACTCACCACGACAAACGTTATTCAATTCAACTGGTTTCAGTCGGCAGTAATTTGCAAACAGAGTGCAAACCTATTGTACATGTAGAATCGCACAGAAATGTCTGCAGTCAGACAGGCGGCCAAATGTCTTTTTAGGTTGTCCAGGCTGTCTGTGGTCCTCTAAACGACAGATGGCATTACAGGACCCTAATGAGCAGTAACTGTTTGTCCAGTTAGACCGCATGCTAGACTCATGGACATGGTATCTTTACCTGCCAGTCTTTAAGTGTGAGAATATGGCTTGTATCCCAAATGGCACCCTATTCCCTGTCTTGTTGCTTTGTGTGGTATAGTACTGGGTAGTGTGAGGTCATGAGGTGATTAAAGGGGGGGTCGTGTCCTGTTGTCTGTGTCTCCTCCTGACCTTTCCTCCTGACCTTTCCTCCTAGACTTAACCCTGCATGGGCTTTGGGCCTCACCTCCGCTTGTGTCCCAAATGGCAAATCAAATTTATATAGCCTTTCTTACATCAGCTGATATATCAAATTGCTGTACAGAAACCCAGCCTAAAACCCCAAACAGCAAGCAATGCAGGTGTAGAAGCACGGTGGCTAGGAAAAACTCCCTAGAAAGGCCAGAACCTAGGAAGAAACCTAGAGAGGAACCAGGCTATGAGGGATGGCCAGTCCTCTTCTGGCTGTGCCGGGTGGAGATTATAACAGAACATGGCCAAGATGTTCAAATGTTCATAAATGACCAGCAGGGTCAAATAACAATAATCACAGTGAACAGGTCACCCTATTCAATAGGGCTCTGGTCAAAAGTAGTGCACTATAAAGGGAATAGGTTGTCATGTGGGACACTGCCTGGGTCTCCTGACTGCAGGATCATCTCTCCGACACAGCCTCCTCTGTCCTGTCAACGTGTCACTGCGGAGGGCAGGCTGTACGCTGACCCCCTCACTTTCTCCCCTTTGACCCCCCCCCCCCCCCCCCACTGACTGCACTCACAAGCAGGATCATCACTCCTTTGTTTATGGAACCTCTAGTCCGTTTGCCTGGCTGACACACAGACCCACACGGTCTGTTATTTTAACCAGGCAACTAGTGAATACCCCATGGAGGTGTTTTTGGAAGGCTTGACACATCATGACATTGTCCTGATTACCAGTAAAGTGTCTTGAGTCTACTTTCAGGGAGTATGTGGCAGAACATTGTTAAAGCAGAGGCTACATGGTGGACAATGGAATGGATGTCTGTACAGCTGATGTAATGGCAGGGAAAGTTTCTCACCTCTTGCTGAGCTCACTTACTCATATTTGACAGCACAATATGAACGCTAGCGGAATGAGAACCGTGAGTCATTCTTAATGTATGAACGCACAGCGGTGCTGGGTGGAGTTAAGATGTGAGAGTATGAAAAGCCCTATGCCTTTCTTTTGAACTAAGACATTTCTCTTTGAGATATGATTTGCTAGGATTTACTTTCGTCATCGCTCGCCCGGCGTTCGTGACTGTGATTTGAGGGCATTGTCATCAATCTAACTGAGTGTGCCATATCGTTGATGTGTTGGGTTTTCAACACTATGGAATCATCCCAAATGGCACCCTATTCGCTTTATAGCGCACTACTTTTTACCAGGGCCCATAGGGGAGTAGGGTGTCATTTGGGACACATCCTCTCCTAACAGAAGGCAGAAATCTGTTTTTTCCTACTGGCTGTCTTTTTTTCTTTTGTTGTGAGTTGCTGTATTTATATGTCTGTCTCCTTCTACTTGAAGTGTAGCCTACAGCCCAAGGCAGGCAGTGTTTCCCAAACGCCAAAGTCTTCCTTGGTTGTGATTTAAGACTTGGTTCTGGCTTGAGAAATAGCTTTAATTCATTTGGTGGGCCTAAAAAAGGCCCAAAGCTTTAACGTTGCCTGGTACCCGTTGCATGAAAATGGTTTAGGAACCAGGATCCTAAGAGAACTGGAGAAAGTCAGAACCCTAACCATTCTCATCCATCACAATTCACACTGAATAACCGCCGCCCCCACCTCCTCCTCCCCTCCTCCCCACCTCCTCCCCTCCTCCTCCTCCCCTCCTCCCCACCTCCTCCTCCCCTCCTCCCCACCTCCTCCCCTCCTCTCCACCTCCTCCCCTCCTCCCCACCTCCTCCCCTCCCCACCTCCTCCCCTCCTCCCCACCTCCTCTCCCCCTCCTCCCCACCTCCTCCCCTCCTCTCCACCTCCTCCCCTCCTCCCCTCCTCCCCACCTCCTCCCCTCCTCCCCACCTCCTCCCCTCCTCCCCCAGCGATCATGATTGCGACCTCCTTTGAAAGTTCATGCACTGCGTTTATGAAGTGAGCCCAGGTGTTTTTTTTACTCCAGAGCAAAGATCAGCTTTCACATGGATCAGGTGTCCATTCTGGTGGTTAGCAACTTGCACTGGCACTCTGCGGGAAGGGGCCTCCGCTCCAATCTGTTCTCTATCTTGGGCTGTGTCCCAAATGACACCCTATTCCCACATGGGCCCTGGTCAAAAGTAGTGCACCATATAGGGAATAGGGTGCCATTTGGGACGCGGCCTTGGGCTGTTAAAATGGCAGCTCTGAGAAGAAACCATCACGCGCCAAATGCAATCTAATCTTGGCTGGAGTTCAAAATAATATTTTATTTTTCTCTTCTACTCAGGTGTTTCTCCACCGCCTAAACCAGTATGCAGCCACGAAGATCGACAAGAATGTCACAGAGGAAACCGTTAAGGTGAGTCTTTATTCGTTATCCTGGTAATTACATCATAATTACTTAATCTAGTAGTTACTTAATGACTGTGTAATCAAGATCTGTGTAAAAATGTGAGTGGAATGTCAGAAGAATGAGTCCTTTTAGCTGCGTGGCTGAGTATAAACCTTGTTTTCATAACGTTATCCAATAAAAGGCCGGAAATTACAGCCGGAATCCAAATAAAACTCAACGTCTCTTGTTTGAGGGACTCTTTCAACCCAAAATAGACGTTTCTTCTGAATGAAGAAAAAAAAATAGCTACTAAGGCCTAGGCATATACAGGAAGCAGCTGTAAATGTAATCTATTTGTATAAATGATTCCGGCTGCGTGAGGGAGTGGGACAATGAAGGATGCATCGTCGCTGTTGGGAGGGTCCTTGCCTGTCCGGGTGTGTCCCAAATGGCATCCTATTCCCTACCTTGTGCACTACTTTTGACCAGAGCCTATATGGGTGCAGGGCTCTGGTCAAAAGTAGTGTACTTAGGGTTGCAAAGCTACCGGTAGTTTACCAAAGTTACCGGAATCTTCAGTAATTTCCTTAATTATCAGATAGTCTATGGCAATCTATCGTAACTTTGGTAATTTATTCTTGAATGCATTTTTTTTTCTTTTCATATGTAGTATTCATTTATTATATCTGCCTCCATATTGTCCATGAACTTCTAGTAGGTACAACATATGGTTCAAGAGAAAATGGCCTAATTAATGAAAAAAGCATCTAATCAACAATGGCATTATTTTCAATTAACTCTGCAACTCTTCCAACTGTGTTCACAACTGCCACCAGTTTGACGCCAAAACATTGTCAACAAAAACATATTTACATAGTCAAATAAATACGTGTGTAAAGAAATATAAAGGATATTTCATGCTGAAACCCTCATATTAAACACCAATGGTATTCACTGTGTTGATCGATTTATATTTAGGATCATGTTTTACAGCTTTGTCCTTCACATTTTTGCTTATCATTGAGTTATTTCAGATATTTGAAATACGATTAGGACACACAAAGGGACGTCACAGACACCTGTGATAATATGAAATATCCAAAAGGGCCACTTGATGTCTTGTGATATGCATGAGGTCTTTGAAAGATACCAACCTTCTGGTAGTTTAATGAAGTTAGAACATTTACCCTCCCTTTGCAACTCTAAGTGCACTATATAGGGAATATGATGCTATTTAGGGTCAGACTCCACTCTGTGGGCTTTGCTTATTCTGGAAGTTAAACATGCATTGGCGGAGGAGCGGCCTACGTGTTCCCGTGTCCTGTGTTTTGGAACACGCTGTGAGAACACTGGGGGGCAGGGGAGGAGTCTGGCGGAACCGGGGGAACAAGGTCAGACGGAGGTCAGGGTTCTAGAATGTCTTGGTTGTTGCTAACTAACAGCTGTCCCACTCCAATCCGCCATAGAACCTTGCTGTACTGGAACACTCCAGAGTGGAGAAGATACAGAACGGATACAGATATGATTCCATATACTGCTTGATGTAAGAATCATGTCAGTTACAGGTTTTCAATGTCGGTCTCTTGGGCGTTGTATATTGTCACACCCACAGAGTGCATAGTCCTCTTCCCCCTTCAGTTAGGGCAGTCCACCACAGGCACTATAGGCCCCCCTCCCCATCCACAATCAGACCATTATTTTGTGCTTAAGCATTGCCACATAAATGACATGAAAGCACAAAATAACCCAATCCCACATAAAGGCTAAGTTCAGCGTTCCATATGACAGAGCATATAAAATGTCTCTCCATTAACAATGTCTCTCTTTCCAGTGTTTTCACAAATGCTAATTTCCTCTCTCAACTCTAGAATTATAAGATGAAGTCAAGTCTGGGACTATTTCAAAGAAACCTCATCCGTTGTTCTGTGACTTCTGTCTCCCATCCGAGCCCCAGACAAATGCGCTCTTTCTCTCTCTCTCTCTCTCTCTCTCTCTCTCTCTCTCTCTCTCTCTCTCTCTCGCTCATCTGTCCTGCCCCAAAATATTTAAAACGTTGTATTGCCCCCTATCGTCTTCCCTCACGACTAGTGGACTGAAAAGAGTGGGTCTTTATGGTCCAAATGTCTCCACATTGTTCTCTTGTCTACCAAGTTCATGAGCAGATAGCTGATCATGAAGGCAGGATACTGATCAAAGGATACTGTAATGTTGAGCTATTGGGACACACTCCTTGTCCTTGCTTGGCTAGGGTCTCTTGTCCTAATGTTTCTATGTTTACTTGGCTATGTTTTGTCAATGTTTTTGTATGTGTACCCCCTCCAGATGTTAGTGTATTCTGTCCCCTGGTGTTACAGTGTATTCTGTCCCCCTCTAGGTGCTGTTCTCTAACCTGGAGGAAATCCTGTCTGTGCACCGTAACTTCCTGTCCATGGTAGAAGAGCTGCTGCAGCCAGACCCCCACGCTCACCACGAAGTGGGCCGCTGCTTCCTGCACTTTGTGAGTCTCACAGGTCTCCGTATCGCTCTGTCAATCCATGCTGGAAATGAAGACCGAATAGTGCTTTCTAACCACACATTTTTTTTTTTAAATCACTATCTACAAAACATTGCCTGTGCTTTGAGTTTCACAGGCTTCCGTAGCTCACTCACTGACTAGAGCAGTGATTCTCGAACAGTGGGGTTGTGTCTGATTCCATCTGGGAGGCAGCTTAAGATTGGATCACAAATATTGTTGATCAGTCTTATTTTTATCCCGGTCAAAATACAATTGAAAATGCTTTAGATGAGTCGCAGCTCGAACAAGTTAGAGAGTTCCTTGGGTGCAGGCAGCTATTCTGGCTGACGCGAAGGAGTTTCAAACCCCGTCTTAACCAGGCCCATTCTCTCTGAGTAGGCTAATCTCTCTGGATGCGTCCCAAATGGCATCCTATTTCTTTTCTAGTGCACTACTGGTGACCAGGGCCCATGGGGAAAAGTTGGGACATACTGCACCTATTACCCATTGTTTCAGCGTAGTCTAATCTCTCTGCGTTAGTACAGGCCAGAGAGGAAGATCAGATGAGATTCAACACTTCAGATTTACTATCTCCTGTGCAGGCCGTATACTGCTCTGATGTAGCCCCCCTGTCGTAGATTAGATTTATCCTAGCTCTTTGATGCTGAGCTGAGCTGGGATATGGACCACTATATGATCTTAGGTTTCTGTAGGCCGTAAATCTAGAGTAGACGTCTGAAAGTTGACCCTCTCCTCAGTGGGTTACTATATTCTACTAAGGACCTGTAACAGGTCTTCTTCAAAGCTAGTTCTCCTCAAAGTGACACCATGACAGGGATGGGTTTTAACAGGTGACAAACTGTTTTTACATTTATTTACAGTTGAAGTCGAAAGTTTACATACACTTAGGTTGGAGTCATTCAAACTCGTTTTTCAACCACTCCACAAATTTCTTGTCAACAAACTATAGTTTTGGCAAGTCGGTTAGGACATCAACTTTGTGCATGACACAAGTCATTTTTCCAACAATTGTTTATAGACAGATTATTTCACTTATAATTCACTGTATCATGATTCCAGTGGGTCAGAAGTTTACATAAACTAAGTTGACTGTGCCTTTTAAACTTTTAAGCTTGGAAAATTCCAGAAAATGATGTCATGGCTTTTGAAGCTTCTGATAGGCTAATTGACATAATTTGAGTTAATTGGAGATGTACCTGAGGATATATTTCAAGGTCTACCTTCAAACTCAGTGCCTCTTTGCTTGACATCATGGGAAAATCAAAAGAAATCAGCCAAGACCTCAGAAAAAAATTGTAGACCTCCACAAGTCTGGTTCATCCTTGAGAGCAATTTCCAAACGCCTGAAGGTACCACGTTCATCTGTACAAACAATAGCACACAAGTATAAACTCCATGGGACCACGCAGCCATCATACCGCTCCTAGAGATGAATGTACTTTGGTGCGAAAAGTGCAAATGAATCCCAGGACAACAGCAAAGGACCTTGTGAAGATGCTGGAGGAAACAGGTACAAAAGTATCTATATCCACAGTAAAACGAGTCCTGTATCGACATAACCTGAAAGGCCGCTCAGCAAGGAAGTAGTCACAGCTCCAAAACCGCCATAAAAAAGCCAGACTATGGTTTGTAACTGCACATGGGGACAAAGATGGTACTTGTCCTCTGTTCTGATGAAACAAAAATTTAACTGTTTCGCCATAATGACCATCGTTATGTTTGGAGGAAAAAGGGGGAGGCTTGCAAGCCGAAGAACACCATCCCAACCGTGAAGCACGGGGGTGGCAGCATCATGTTGTGGGGGTGCTTTGCTGCAGGAGGGACTGGTGCGCTTCACAAAATAGATGGCATCATGAGGCAGGAAAATTACGTGGATATATTGAAGCAACATCTCAAGACATTAGTCAGGAAGTTAAAGCTTGGTCGCAAATGGGTCTTCCAAATGGACAATGACCCCAAGCATACTTTCAAAGTTGTGGCAAAATGGCTTCAGGACAACAAAGTCAAAGTATTGGAGTGGCCATCACAAAGCCTGACCTCAATCCTATAGAACATTTGTGGGCCGAACTGAAAAAGCGTGTTCGAGCAAGGAGGCCTACAAACCTGACTCAGTTACACCAGCTCTGTCAGGAGGAATGGGCCAACATTCACCCAACTTATTGTGGGAAGCTTGTGGAAGGCTACTCGTAACGTTTGACCCAAGTTAAACAATTTAAAGGCAATGCTACCAAATACTAATTGAGTGTATGTAAACTTCTGATCCACTGGGAATGTGATGAAAGAAATAAAAGCTGAAATAAATTATTCTCTGTACTATTATTCTGACGTTTCACATTTTTAAAATAAAGTGGTGATCCTAACTGACCTAAGACAGGGAATTGTTACTAGGATTAAATGTCAGGAATTGTGAAAAACTGAGTTTAAATGTATTTGGCTAAGGTGTATGTAAACTTCCGACTTCAACTGTAAATATGTATTTGTTTTACATTTAATTGATTTAGAGCGACTTACAGGAGCAATTAGGGTTAAGTGCCTTGCTCAATAGCACATCGGTAGATTTTTCACCTAGTCGGCTTGGGGATTCAAACCAGCCACCTTTCGGTTACTGGCCCGACGCTAGGCTACCTGCCACCCCTATGACCTTGAATGACCTTGTGTACTTTCCAAATGGCACCCTGTTCCCTATATAGTGCACCACTTTTGACCAGAGCTCTCTGGGTCTACTCTCTATATAGGGAATAGGGTGCCATTACAGACTCAGCCCATGTGGTATCAATGGTATTTCTTTTTTTATTTCACCTTTATTTAACCAGGTAGGCAAGTTGAGAACAAGTTCTCATTTACAATTGCGACCTGGCCAAGATAAAGCAAAGCAGTTCGACACATACGACACAGAGTTACACATGGAGTAAAACAAACATATAGTTAAAAATACAGTAGAAAAATAAGTATATATACAATGTGAGCAAATGAGGTGAGATAAGGGAGGTAAAGACAAAAAAGGCCATGGTGGCAAAGTAAATACAATATAGCAAGTAAAACACTGGAATGGTAGATTTGCAGTGGAAGAAAGTGCAAAGTAGAAATATAAATAATGGGGTGCAAAGGAGCAAAATAAATAAATAAATAAATAAATACAGTAGGGGAAGAGGTAGTTGTATGGGCTAAATTATAGATGAGCTATGTACAGGTGCCATGATCTGTGAGCTGCTCTGACAGCTGGTGCTTAAAGCTAGTGAGGGAGATAAGTGTTTCCAGTTTCAGAGATTTTTGTAGTTCATTCCAGTCATTGGTAGCAGAGAACTGGAAGGAGAGACGGCCAAAGGAGGAATTGGCTTTGGGGGTGACCAGAGAGATATACCTGCTGGAGCGCGTGCTACAGGTGGGTGCTGCTATGGTGACCAGTGAGCGGAGATAAGGGGGGACTTTACCTAGCAGGGTCTTGTAGATGACCTGGAGCCAGTGGGTTTGGCGACGAGTATGAAGCGAGGGCCAGCCAACGAGAGCGTACAGGTCGCATTGGTGGGTAGTATATTGGGCTTTGGTGACAAAACGGATGGCACTGTGATAGACTGCATCCAGTTTATTGAGTAGGGTATTGGAGGTTATTTTGCAAATGACATCGCCGAAGTCGAGGATCGGTAGGATGGTCAGTTTTACGAGGGTATGTTTGGCAGCATGTGTGAAGGATGCTTTGTTGTGAAATAGGAAGCCAATTCTAGATTTAACTTTGGATTGGAGATGTTTGATGTGAGTCTGGAAGGAGAGCTTACAGTCTAACCAGACACCTAGGTATTTGTAGTTGTCCACATATTCTAAGTCAGAACCGTCCAGAGTAGTGATGCTGGACGGGCGTGCAGGTGCAGGCAGCGATCGGTTGAAGAGCATGCATTTAGTTTTACTTGTATTTAAGAGCAGTTGGAGGCCACAGAAGGAGAGTTGTATGGCATTGAAGCTCGTCTGGAGGACACAGTGTCCAAAGAAGGACCAGAAGTATACAGCATGGTGTCGTCTGCGTAGAGGTGGATCAGAGACTCACCAGCAGCAAGAGCGACATCATTGATGTACACAGAGAAAAGAGTCGGCCCAAGAATTGAACCCGTGGCACCTGTGGCACCCCCATAGAGAGTACCAGAGGCCCGGACAACAGGCCCTCCGATTTGACACATTGAACTCTATCAGAGAAGTAGTTGGTGAACCAGGCGAGGCAATCATTTGAGAAACCAAGGCTATTGAGTCTGCCGATGAGGATGTGGTGATTGACAGAGTTGAAAGCCTTGGCCAGGTCAATGAATACGGCAGCACAGTATTGTTTCTTATCGATGGCGGTTACGATATCGTTTAGGACCTTGAGCGTGGCTGAGGTGCACCCATGACCCGCTCTGAAACCAGATTGCATAGCGGAGAGGGTGCGGTGGGATTCGAAATGGTCGGTAATCTGTTTGTTGACTTGGCTTTCGAAGACCCTTAGAAAGGCATAAAGGTATAAGCAATGGTCTTTAGAAATCACCCTCATGGCTGTTTTGTGCAAGTCCAGTCATTAAGAGTGTAACCTGCATGACTCTGTGGTCGCTCACATGACCATGGCTGATGATCTCATGTCAGACTACCCAGCAGTGAGGCTACTGTGGTCTGTTCTCTCTCTGGAGCTATTACACCTATTTCAAAGAAACCTCGTCCATTGTTCGGTGACTTCTCTCTCCCTTCGAGCCCCAGACAAATTCTCTGTCTCTCTCACTCACTTTCCTTCTCCTCAGTGATTGAGGTCTCTTGCTGTAAGGCAGAGTTCCTAGAAAGAGAGGAATTGTGAAATCTCTGTCTAGTTCAGCTGAGGGGAAAACCCTGATGGGATCTGAGTGGGAGTGGGTTCTCATAGTAGAATCTCAGCTCTAATCGTTCCAATATGGGATAAGTTATGAAAAACTGTCTTTGATTTCAACATGCTCTTAACATACTGCTTGTCAAAGCTGGTTCTATCCTCACTATTGGTCGAATCCTTACTTGAGGTCTGCACTAGAGTTCTTAACGAGTCCAAAATGTTGGACCCGTTCCGAAATGGACCTGGGGCTTTCCGACCCGGACCCGATATGCATACATTTTTTTCTTTATATAGAGACCCCTTCCAAATGTACCCGAAGGAAACTAGACCCGTTCCGTATAGACCTGGTTGGATCTAGACCAGGTCCGATCCAGGTGAGGGAAGCAGCAGAAAATATATATTTTTGAAGCTACTTTTATTAACAGGAGCTGATAAAGCGCGAGAGGATGGAGAGAGGTGCCGCTCTAGCAGGCGGGGAGGGGCCTTGCTGTGAGCGAGTGACAGGGTGAACAGGGAGGAAGGAGGGAGAGACAAGAGACATCAACCAAGGGGAAAGGGGGATACCTAGTCAGTTGTACAACTGAAATGGGTCTTCCGCATTTAACCCAACCTCTGAATCAGAGGGGTGCGGAGGGCTGCCTTTATCGACATCCACGTCATTGGCGCCCGGGGAACCAAGCCGACTCGCGCTTTAGTCGACTAATAGCTGTCATAGTCAGGTTGTTTGTCATCAAACATGATTACGTAATACCTGTCTTGACTGCGTCAAACCAGCAGAAGCTAGTTAAGCTAGCCAACGTTAGCTAGCTAGGCTAACTGAGGCTGCAGTGCGTGTGCTTTCTCATCCTACAGTTACAAATAACAACAACTCCATTCAGAATATTAAGTAGCAGCCTACCTGTTCGCTCCTGGTCGTTGTAGTCTATCCTTCTCCTTTAACTTTTTAATTCCTTCATTTTAATTTCATCTTCCATTGATTTTAGATATCTCCTAACTTTTGCTCCACACGGAGAAAGGCTCTATGACTGTAGCCTCTTGCCACTTTGATGACTTATGATTGGTCAACAACAAGCTACAGGCTCCACTGTGGTGAAAAGCAGGAGCGGCAGCACGAATTATAAAATGTCTCTCTCGCTCTACTGCAGCGGTCGCGTTCAGATCCGTACGAGCCCTTCACGATAAGTCAGTTAAAATTACACATACCTGAGACCAGTGACAACTGTGGATTCTGGATCCCGACCCGCTCGGGCCCCGGACCGGGTCTCAGGTATTCGGGTACAGGTGGATCCGTGAAGACCTCTAGTCTGATTTATGCCGTCGATCTGAAGATTATTTAGGGAATAGGATGCCAATGGGGCCTCAAACTCAACTCAGGACCTTGAAGCTAGTTCCACTGCATGTTTCCATCATTCCCCTCTAATCAAGAACTCATTTACTTGTTTGCAATTAATTATCAGGTAGAACAGAAAACCAGCAGGCACCGGACCTCGTAGTGTACTGATCTGAAGTTAGGATGTGGCCCTCCATTCATTTTGGTTTAGTATGAGAACCCATAGAGGTTTGATCTGAGTAGCTGAAGCCTGTGCTGCTGGGTAGTAATGATGATTTATAGGCCATGTCTCTGTTCAGTATCCCTCAGAGAGAAAGACTGGGGTGTTACGAGCATGTGAAGCCATGGGAAGAGGGGTTTGTCACGACGCATACATGTGGCTTCAACATAGAAGACAGGATAGGTCAACATGTCCTCTCCTCTCTCACTCCCTTTGTCTCACTCTCTGTCTCTCTGTCTCTGTCTGTCTCTCTCTCTTTCTGCCACTGTCTTTCTGTCTTTCTCTCGTCCCTCTCATCTTCTCTCTCCAGAGGAGTGGTTTTCAGATCTATGACGAGTACTGTGGGAACCATGAGAAAGCTCAGAGATTGCTGCTGGAACTCAACAAAATCAGGACCGTCAGAACATGCTTACTGGTGAGGAACCGCGCGCTCGTGAGTGTGTGTGATCTTTCCGGCCTCTCATTTCACTCAGTGTGTGCTGTTTAAGGTTGTTCTCCATGCTATACACACATACCTCCGGGCTTTATGGGTAATGTAATGCTACTCCTTCTCACCCCTCCTGTCTTTCACAACCGTATCGCTCCATACATTCACTCCTGTTATAAGAGCTCTATAAAAACCCTGGGACCTACAGCAGTGTCCGCCCTTCGGGAAGATACTCTATCTAAAAAAATAATAAAACACACATTAGCTTCAACCACATACATCTGCAGAGTCATGTTGTGGTATTGTAGAGGGCTATTTCTGGTAATTGATCATATGAGAAGTACACACATCTCGGCTGTGAGTGGAAGGGGACCTCTATATGATTGAGCGTTGTGTTTGAACCCGGCTCCCAGCAGGGAGAGGGTGTGTGTGTGTGTGTGTGTGTGTGTGTGTGTGTCTCAGCGGGGTTAGAGTGGTCTTAATTGAATGCGATTTAATGGAGGTTTTATGGTCTTGGCTTTGGCGGGACCTTCCTGGCTGCTTGCATCAGCCCTGTGAGGGTCGTGTTACTCTCATAACCTCCGTCCAACCCTGGGCTCATAGTACTTGGGTTACCCCCCTGACCTCCAGTCCACTCTGGGCTTAAAAGCCTTGGCTTGCCCCCCTAACCTCCAGAACTCCAGTCAACCTTTGCCCTACTGGATGGCCCACTGACTGAAAGCCTGTCCAGTGTTTTATGTAGTGAGAAGGATGTAATTTAACACTATTTCACAACCATTAACGAAAGAGAATGAGGTTACCCCCTAACACCCCCATCCACCCCTGTAGGTTACCCCCTAACCTCCCCTCAACCCCTGGAGGTTACCCCCTGACCTCCCCTCAACCCCTGGAGGTTACCCCCTAACCTCCCCTCAACCCCTGGAAGTTACCCCCTAACACCCCCATCCACCCCTGTAGGTTACCCCCTAACATCCCCTCAACCCCTGGAAGTTACCCTCTAACCTCCCCTCAACCCCTGGAGGTTACCCCCTAACATCCCCTCAACCCCTGTAGGTTACCCCCTAACCTCCCCTCAACCCCTGGAGGTTACCCTCTAACCTCCCCTCAACCCCTGGAGGTTACCCTCTAACCTCCCCTCAACCCCTGGAGGTTACCCCCTAACCTCCCCTCAACCCCTGGAGGTTACCCCCTAACCTCCCCTCAACCCCTGGAGGTTACCCTCTAACCTCCCCTCAACCCCTGGAGGTTACCCCCTAACCTCCCCTCAACCCCTGGAGGTTACCCCCTAACCTCCCCTCAACCCCTGGAGGTTACCCTCTAACCTCCCCTCAACCCCTGGAGGTTACCCCCTAACCTCCCCTCAACCCCTGGAGGTTACCCCCTAACCTCCCCTCAACCCCTGGAGGTTACCCTCTAACCTCCCCTCAACCCTGGCCAATGGCCACGTTGATCGTTTAAAAGAAGGCAAACAGAGGGGAGGTGACCAGGTGACTGATACTAATGTATCAGTCACCTACTAATGTATCAGTCTAATCGTCTCCTTTGCTCCTGTTAGAACTGTATGTTGCTGGGGGGCAGGAAGAATACAGAGGTTCCATTGGAGGGCTACCTGGTCGCTCCCATTCAGAGGATCTGCAAGTACCCACTGCTGCTCAGGGTGAGTCCTGTATGACCCTGTCTGGATCTCAGCTCCTCGTCCTTCTTGTTTCCTTGTCATCAGAGCTGTCCTATCTTATTCATCTAAGCCTCCCTCTATATGAAACGCTTGGTTGTCACGTCCTGCGCGCGTGCGCACACACACACACACACACACACACACACACACACACACACACACACACACACACACACACACATGGTCGCTTCTTCTCTCCGACAACAGGCAGACAGTATTCGGCACGCCAGCCTCAACAGCACATGCCACTGCCCCGGACTCCCACAAATCCCCAATCCCCAGACTCGGCCCTTTAACACACTTCAGTCATACTCCATCTTCATAGTCCATGTTTACCTTTGCCCACGTTAAAAGTGTGTGTGAAACAGAACTCTGTTTGAAACGCTGTTAGCGTCCTGTGCTGTCTAACTTCATGAATCTAGTTTAGATCTATGAATTCACACCGAGTGTAATCTAAACAGCCACCGGCACGAGAACCTAGATGGTAGATGTAGCAATAATCTGAGGCGTAATCTGATTCTCTGTCATTTGAAGTCTTACAGCTGGAACTGCCCAGGCGTTCTCTCTCAGGCTGCATCTGAAATGGCGCCCTATTCCCTATGTAGTGCGCTACATCCCTATGGGCCCTGGTCAAAAGTAGTGGCCGCCCTACATCGGGAATAGGGTGCTGTTTGGGACTCAGCCTCAGTCTCCCTGTGTAAATAGCAGCGATAAAGATCGCTGGTTGTACAGTAGAAACTATCCAGAGACCCTATATCTAAACAGCCGTCAGAATCTGACAGGCCAGGACTGTGTTTAGACTAGACAGATTTCCATCTCCACCAGACTGGGTCATGCAATAGCCGGTAGTGATGTGCAGTTTGCAAACGATTCCTTCTTCCTGAATGACTCTTTTTACTGACTCGAGTTCTGATTAGTTTTTTCCGAGTGACTCGTTCATTTTAGTTGTATTGATTTGCTGGCCGCAATGATTTTTATTTTATTTTTTATTTTATTATTATACTTTTTTTAGGTACTTTTTACCCCTTTTTCTCCCCAATTTTTTGATATCCAATTGGTAGTTACAGTCTTGTCTCATCGCTGCACCTCCCATACGGACTCGGGAGAGGCAAAGGTCGAGAGCCATGCATCCTCCGAAACACGACCCCGCCAAGCCGCACTGCTTCTTGACACACTGCTCACTTAACCCGGAAGCCGGCCGCACCAATGTGTCGGAGGAAACACCGTACACCTGGCTGACCGCGTCAGCGTGCATTGCTCCCGGCCGCCACAAGGAGTCGCTAGAGCGCGATGGGACAAGGACATCCCAGCCAGCCAAACCCTCCCATAACCCGGGCGATGCTGGGCCAATGGTGCGCCGCCTCATGGGTCTCCCGGTCACGGCCGGCTGCGACACAGCCCGGGATCGAACCCGGATCTGTAGTGACGCCTCTAGCACTGCGATGCAGTGCCTTAGACTGCTGCGCCACTCGGGAGACCCCTGCAAGGAGTTCTACAGCTGGAGTAATATGAGCTCCTCCGGGGAGACATGCTCCGACCAACAACCCTCTATCAGGTGCGCGCAGGCAAAATAGATCATGGAGGACAGCATAGAGGACAAAAAGATATGTGTCGAACTGATCATTGATCGCATGGTGCCAGAATGACTGCAATCAATTGAATGTTATGTTGGACACAGCTTTGTAGAAGCAAAACATACACAGCCTCAACACTCGAATGAATCGTTTGGGTGGCTGCTGCAGTTCGCGAACGATTGATGGCCTATTGGGCAAATCTCCCTTGAGGCAGTCAAGCCATTGCATTCCGTTCACAATTGTAGTCCGGTTGCGGTCGCAGCTAGTCCTCGTTTCAAAGGTATCAATAAATAATCATATTTGTATGCCTAGCAATCACAAATTACGTTACTGACTCAAATTAACGAAAGAAGTCGAAAGAGTCGTTATTTTGACTGAACGGGTCAAAAGGTTCAGAGTCAGTAAAAAGAGCCGAACTTCCCATCACTAGTAGCCGGCCGACCCACCAGGCTATCTAACTGTTATGTACAGTTACTGTTGCCTGCCCTCTCTGACTCTCTGACTCTGTCTGTCTGTCTGTCTGTCTGTCTGTCTGTCTGTCTGTCTGTCTGTCTGTCTGTCTGTCTGTCTGTCTGTCTCTCTCTCTCTCTCTCTCTCTCTCTCTCTCTCTCTCTCTCTCACTCACTGTTTCTCTCTCTCCTGGGATATTAGTCTGTTATGTACTGTAAATCAAAGAGGACTGTTCAGCGGAAGGGAGGGAGAGTGAGTGGGCACATGTACTAGGGGAAAGTTGTTGTTGCTGCATGTTTCCCACATCTTTTTTCAAATATAAAAATGATTAACCTTTTAATATCTATCCTGACCAGGCTTTTCACATTTTCCTGTGCTGATCTGTGTGTGTGTGTGTGGGTGTGGGTGCGTGTGCGCATTTCTTTGTGTGTGCCTGCGTACGTGTGTGTGTAGGAGCTGCTAAAGAGGACTCCTAAGAAACACAATGACTACTCCTTGGTGCTGGAGTCTCTGCAGGCCATGAAGGCTGTCTGTTCCTCCATCAACGAGGCCAAGAGACAGATGGAGAAACTAGAGGTGCTGGAGGAGTGGCAGTCCCACATCGAGGGATGGGAGGTAGGTTCACATGTACACTATAAAACAATATACTATATAGTACACAATATCCTGTTATATAATATATGCCATTTAGCAGACGTTTTTATCCAAAGCGATGGGTACATTTTCTACGTTTGGGTGGTCCGGGAATTGAACCCACATTCCTGGAGCCTTGCTCTACCATCTAGAGGGATGGGAGGTGAGACATTATCATCTCAAACGTGATCCTAATCATTATTAAACATTATCCCCATCATACTGTGTTATACTGGAGAAACTAAAGGTCCTAGAGGAGTGCCAGTCCCACATTGAGAGCTGGGAGGTGGGTTAGACACCAGCAAATACAGCCCTTACAATATAGTGTATAGTACACAGTGGCACGTGTGTAACCGATGTGAAATGGCTAGTTAGTTAGCGGTGGTGCGCGCTAATAGCGTTTCAATCGGTGACGTCACTCGCTCTGAGACTTGAAGTAGGGTTGCCCCTTGCGTTGCAAGGGCCGTGGCTCTTGTGGCGCGATGGGTAACGATGCTTCGGTGGGTGTCAGTTGTTGATGCGTGCAAGGGTCCCTGGTTCGAGCCCGGGTTGGGGCGAAGAGAGGGACGGAACCTACACTGTTACATTGATGCTGTTGACCCGGATCATTGGTTGCTGCGGAAAAGGAGGAGGTCAAAGGGGGGGTGAGTGTAACCGATGTGAAATGGCTAGTTAGTTAGCGGTGGTGCGCGCTAATAGCGTTTCAATTGGTGACGTCACTCGCTCTGAGACTTGAAGTAGGGTTGCCCCTTGTGTTGCAAGGGCCGCGGCTTTTGTGGCGCGATGGGTAACGATGCTTCGTGGGGTGTCAGTTGTTGATGTGTGCAAGGGTCCCTGGTTCGAGCCCAGGTTGGGGCGAAGAGAGGGACGGAACCTACACTGTTACACGTGTACCTTTATAATGACAGGTGATTACTTTTTACATGTTTTATTACTGTACCATTTCATGTAGTGGCTCATTTATTCAGGTTACTGTCTCCTGCAACTCAATGCTTTCCTACCTAAAGCTGTGACTAATATAGCCCCATTTAGCCCAGGAGTAGCCATTTATGAAGAATGACTGGTAGCATGAATAATGAAAACTACTGCCGGCTGAGGCATGGTGAATGTGAAGTAAATTACCTGCCAACAATGTTTTGTAATGTTTACACACACACACACACACACACACACACACACACACACACACACACACACACACACACACACACACACACACACACACACACCCCACACACACACACACACACGCACACACATACATACATACACACACACATAAATAGTTTCTGCCTGGCCGGACCAACCGTCTTGTTAAATCCTCTCACGCTTTAAGGTGACTCCTCCAATCATCATCAGGTTCATATCAGTACTTTGACTTTAAAGTAGGAGTGTTCTTTTTCACGTCCGGCTTCAGCTAGTCTTAAAGGGGATGTGGGCATCGGTGGGATCTTAATGGTGCTGGTTGTATGTCGTCGGGGGCCGGGGGCCTGGGGCCTGGGCTGCTTATGAAATTGACTTGGCTTAACACTGCATCCCAAATGGCGTCCTATTTCCATTATAGTGCACTACTTTTGACCCGGGCCCACCCATAGGGCTTTGGTCAAAAGACGTGCGCTTTATGGGGAATAGGGTGCAATTCGGGATACATTCAGAGTCACGGAGAGTCACGGAGAGTCACGGAGAGTCACAGAGAGTCACAGAGAGTACCCAAGACATGGATCATCCAGTGCTGAAAGAAGGCTTCTTAACAACACTAGGCCCTTGTCAGAGAGTCAGCTTCATTTTGAAGAGTCATGTTTTGATTACCATGATTTTGATCAGGTATGATAAAGATGGCTGTGCTGTGGTTTTCATCAATTATGATAAAGATGGCTGTGCTGTGGTTTTGATCAGTTATGATAAAGATGGCTGTGGTTTTGATCAGTTATGATAAAGATGGCTGTGGTTTTGATCAGTTATGATAAAGATGGCTGTGGTTTTGATCAGTTATGATAAAGATGGCTGTGGTTTTGATCAGTTATGATGGAAGATGGCTGTGGTTTTGATCAGTTATGATAAAGATGGCTGTGGTTTTGATCAGTTATGATGGAAGATGGCTGTGGTTTTGATCAGTTATGATAAAGATGGCTGTGGTTTTGATCAGTTATGATGGAAGATGGCTGTGGTTTTGATCAGTTATGATAAAGATGGCTGTGGTTTTGATCGGTTATGATAAAGATGGCTGGGCTGTGGTTTTGATCAGTTATGATAAAGATGGCTGTGGTTTTGATCGGTTATGATAAAGATGGCTGGGCTGTGGTTTTGATCGGTTATGATAAAAAGGGTTCTAGATTTTCCAGATCTGTCCAGAGAGGTCAGCTCCATGCCACTGTGTTGTTTTACGGGACTTGTTGACAACAGAGTGTGCTGTTAGTGTCAACTGTGCATGTAGGCCTGCCAGGCTTTCTGGGTTGCATTACAAATGGCACCCTCTTCTCGTTATAGTGCACTACTTTTGACCTGGGCCCAAAGGGATTCCCATTGGGCTCTGGTCAAATGTAGTGCACTATGTAGGGGATAGGGTGCCATTCGGAACTAAGCCCTGGGTCACAACAAAACACACCACAGAATCAGAAACAGTTGGATAATCTTTTATGAGGAAAATGTAACTGGAATGTCTTCTTATAAAAGACAGACACAGCCTGAAATAAAATGATCGTGACGGATGCAGACACATTTTGACACTGGCTTAATCTTTCTGCCCTGTTAAACCCATTTAGCAGGAGAGGGACATTCTAAACATTTACGTTTGCGGCCGGGCTAACTTTGTCATACAAACCTCCTATATAAGTCCCAAGTGGCACCCTATTCTCTCTTAGAGCGCACTACTTTTGACCAGTAGTGCACTATATAGGGAATAGGGTGCCATTTGGGACGCACACGCTCTGAAAGACTGAAAGGAAGTGAACTTGATGAGACTCAAACTGTTTGTTGGACATGGTGTTCTAGCCCAGGGACAATCTCTTCTGTCTTTAACACAACAGATTGTTTATTAAGCACAGACTGACCTCTTGGAAGAGAATCCAAGTGTCTGGTTTAGCCTTTAGAGGTTCTGGTTCGTCAATGGCTATTTGTCAGAGTGTTACTGCAAATTGGGAAAATAGCAACTGAAACACACACACACACACACACACACACACACACACACACACACACACACACACACACACACACACACACACACACACACACACACACACACACACACACACACACACACACACACACACACACACACACATACACAAAGAAACTAAGAAGTGTAATGTGTTTCAGGAAAAGGGTGGAGTAGCATGACATTTGCACGCCATGGTCTTAGAGCTGTTCTGTGGTTTCCTCAATAGCTTTTATTAATTATAAACATTAGGTAATTCTGGAGCAGGTCACTACTCTACAAGCCAGACACTGTTCTCTATTAGACGGGCCTCAAAGAGAAAAAAAACTGAAAAGAGACAGAGCAAAAGAGACAGAGCAAAAGAGAGGGGGGAGCAGATTGAGAAAGAGAGGGTGAGGGGAGAAATGGATAGAGACCAAAGACAAAGGCAGATGAAGGAAAAGGGAGAACAGAGCGAAGGAGAGAAATGTCTTGTATTTCTATGTGTGGGTGTTTGAAGAATGAACAGAAAGGATGGAGGGAGGGAGGAAGGAGGGCCAGCCGAACGGCCTCAGTCAGTTTTTCCTCTGTCGCTTCCAGGTCGCGGCTGATAGCTCGTTAGTGCAGAACCTTCTCCGCATCTGTGTGCCCTTGGGTCACCATGGCAGCCAGGTTCACCGACCCTGCCTTGGGAGAGAGAGTTAAGCTGTGTCCCAAATAGCACCCGACTCCCTATGTAGTGCACTACTTTTGATCAGGGCACTATAGGGATTCCCATAGAGCTCTGGTCAAAAGTAGTGCACTATATAGAGAGAGGGTGCCATTTGGGACACAGACAGGACAGGGCGAGGGACCACAGTGGTCAACAGAGCGATGGCTGCCAGCGGTTGCCACGACGATGATTGCCCATTGGTCAAGGCTTCAATGTCTGTGCTGTGTCACCCGGTCACTTGGGTCTCAGTTTGGAAGTGGTAATAGTTATGTCCAAAACCCGAAAACTTAAAGCAGACATTGAACATCCCTTTGAGCATGGTGACCTTATTAATTACACTTTGGATGGAGTATCAATACACCCAGTCACTACAAAGATACTAAAAGTTACTGGAGAGGAAAGAATGTGCTCAGGGATTTCACCATGAGGCCAATGGTTACAGAGAGTTTAATGGCCGTGATGGGAGCAAACTGAGGGTGGATCAACAACGTAGTTACTCCACAACACTAACCTAATTGACAGAGTGAAAAGGAAGGAAGGCTGTGCAGAATAAAAACATTTCAAAATATGCATCCTGTTTGCAACAAGGCACTAAAGTAATACTGCAAAAAATGTGGCAAAGCAATTAACTTGGTCTTGAATACAAAGTGTTATGTTTGGGGCAAATCCAATACAACACATCACTGAGTACCACTCTCCGTATTTTCAAGCATGGTGGTGGCTGGATCATGTTATGGGTATGCTTTTAATAGTTCAGGACTGGGGAGTTTTTCAGGATAAAAAATAAATTAAATGGAGCTTAGCACAGGCAAAATCCTAGAGGAAACCTGGTTCAGTCTGCTTTATACCAGACACTGGGAGATGAATTCACCTTTCAGCAGGACAATAACCTAAAACACAAGGCCAAATCTACACTGGAGTTGCTTACCAAGAAAAGAGTGAATGTTTCCGAGAGCCGAGTTAGTTTTGATTTACACTACCATTCAAAAGTTTGGGGTCACTTAGAAATGTCCTTGTTTTCCATGAAAACATACAGTGACAAGAAAAAGTATTTGAACCCTTTGGAATGACCTGGATTGCTGCATAAATGGGTCATCAAATTTCATCTGATCTCCATCTAGGTCACAACAATTGACAAACACAGTCTGGTTAAACTAATAACACACAAACAATTATACGTTTTCATTACGTCTTTATTGAACACACCGTGTAAACATTCACAGTGCAGGGTGGGAAAAGTATGTGAACCCTTGGATTTAATAACTGGTTGACCCTCCTTTGGCAGCAATAACCTCAACCAAACATTTTCTGTAGTTGCAGTTCAGACCTGCACAACAGTCAGGAGGAATTTTGGACCGTTCCTCTTTACAAAACTGTTTCAGTTCAGCAATATTCTTGGGCTGTCTGGTGTGAACTGCTCTCGAGGTCATGCCACAGCATTTTCAATCGGGTTGAGGTCAGGACTGTGACTGGGCCACTCCAGAAGGGGTATTTTCTTCTGTTGAAGCCATTCTGTTGTTGATTTACTTCTGTGTTTTGGGTCATTGTCCTGTTGCATCACCCAACTTCTGTTTAGCTTCAATTGGCGGACAGATAGCCTTACATTCTCCTGAAAAATGTCTTGATAAACTTGGGAATTCATTTTTCCATTGATGATAGCAAGCTGTCCAGGGCCTGAGGTAGCAATGCAGCCCCAAACCATGATGCTCCCTCCACAATACTTTACAGTTGGGATGAGGTTTTGATGTTGGTGTGCTGTGCCTTTTTTTTCTCCACACATAGTGTTGTGTTCCTTCCAAACAACTCAACTTTAGTTTCATCTGTCCACAGAATATTTTGCCAGAAGCACTGTGGAACATCCAGGTGCTCTTTTGCAAACTTCAGACGTGCAGCAATGTTTTTTTGGACAGCAGTGGCTTCTTCCGTGGTGTCCTCCCATGAACACCATTCTTGTTTAGTGTTTTACGTATCGTAGACTCGTCAACAGAGATGTTAGCATGTTCCAAAGATTTCTGTAAGTCTTTAGCTGACACTCTAGGATTCTTCTTAACCTCATTGAGCATTCTGCACTGTGATCTTGCAGTCATCTTTGCAGGACGGCCACTCCTAGGGAGAGTAGAAACAGTACTGAACTTTCTCCATTTATAGACAATTTGTTTTACCGTGGACTGATGAACATCAAGGCTATTAGAGATACTTTTGTAACCCTTTCCAGCTTCATGCAAGTCAACAATTCCTAATCTTAGGTCTTCTGAGAGCTCTTTTGTTCGAGGCATGGTTCACATCAGGCAATGCTTCTTGTGAATAGCAAACTCAAATTTTGTGAGTTTTTTATAGGGCAAGGCAGCTCTAACCAACATCTCCAATCTCATCTCATTGATTGGACTCCAGGTTAGCTGACTCCTGACTCCAATTAACTTTTGGAAAAGTCATGGGTTCACATACTTTTTCCAGACTACACTGTGAATGTTTAAATGATATATTCAATATAGACAATAAAAATACAAAAATGTGTGTGTTATTAGTTTAAACACACTGTTTGTCTATTGTAAAGATGAAGATCAGAGCAAATTTTATGACAAATTTATGCAGAAATCCAGGTAATTCCAAAGGGTTCACATCATTTTTCTTGCCACTGTACATGAAATGAGTTGCAAAATGAATAGGAAGTATAGTCAAGACGTTGATAAGGTTATAAATAATGATTTTTAATTGAAATAATAATTGTGTCCTTCAAACTTTGCTTTCATCAAAGAATCCTCTTATTTGCCGCAATTACAGCCTTGCAGACCTTTGGCATTCTAGTTGTCAATACCCCCCTTTGACGCGCAGCTCCAGCAGTGCGCCGACACCAGCCCCGGGGACGACCCGGAGGGCGAGGCGCAGGGCGATCCGGATGGAGACGGTGGAAATCCCGCAGCATCGAAGGGTCCAATACATCCTCCACCGGCACCCAGCATCTCTCCTCTGGTCCTCAGATAATCGCATGGTTTGCTTTCGCCGTAAAGCCTTTTTGAAATCTGACACTGCGGCTGGATTAACAAGAAGTTCATCTTTAAACCGATGTATAACACTTGTATGATTTATGAATTATTATTATGAGTATTTCTGTTTTTGAATTTGGCGCGCTGCAATTTCACTGGGTATTGTCAAATCAATCCCGGCGCGCGAAGGGATCCATAAGAAGTTAAAAATCAACCGTTTCAAGCTACAATAGTCATTTACAACATTAACAATGTCTACACTGTATTTTTTATCAATTTGATGTTATTTTCAAAAACAAGGACATTTCTAAGTGACCCCAAACTTTTGAACGGTAGTGTAAATCTTCTTGAAAAACTATGGCAAGACCTGGAAATGTTTGTCTAGCTATGATCAACAATCAATTTGACAGAGCTTGAAGAATTTTGAAAAGAATAATGGGCAAATGTTGTAGCACAATCCATGTGTGGAAAGCTCTTAAAGGCTTACCCAGAAAGACTCGCAGCTGTAATTGCTGTCGAAGGTGCTTCTTCATAGTATTCACACTCCTGAGTCAATACTATTGTAAATGAGATATTTCTGTATTTTGGTGTCAGTAAATTTGCTAAAGTTTCTGAAAACATGTTTTCACTTTGTCATTATTGGGTTTTGTGTGTAGATGGCTGAGGGGAAAAGTATATTTATATATTTCGTTTTGAATTCAGGCTGTAACACAAAATGTGGATTAAGTCAAAGGGTATGAATACTTTCTGAAGGTGCACTGTATCCTGTTTCTCTCTCTCTCTTTCACTCACTTGCTTTCTTTTTTATTATGTCTGGCACTCCTCTGACAGTTAAAAGAGGTGGATGAGAGTTAGATGAAACAGACCGTAGACTGTGAAGTGTTGTTTAGGCTTCAGGCCCCACTACTCACTCAATAGCCTCTCTATGGAACAGCTGTGGGCTGGAGAGAGTGAAGGGGGGGGGGGGGGGGAGAAGAGAGAGAGAGAGGACAGGAAAAAGAGGACAGGAAAAGGGAGAGAGGTGTATAGTGAGACGAAAGAGAGAAATAGACACAGAGGGTGGAACACAGCAAGTGAAACAAATACAGAAGTAGTGCACTAAATAGGGAGCCATTTTGAAAGCAGACCTGGAGTGTTCTCTCACAGGAGGTGTCTGTTCCAGTGGACAGGAAGTTGAGGATTAGTGTGTAGTCTGGACCGGTGGCAGTGGCATTCAGCTGGTCTGGCCTCCACTGCTAGAAATCAACACCTCATCTGGCCTTGGGCAAGGAAGAAGTACTCTTAGGAAGATGGAGGAGGGAGCGGAACGGAAAGGAGGAGAAAGGTAGTGGAGCAGGGAGTTGTCAAAAAGAAAAGAGGGAAAGAGAGCATCAAAGGTAGATAAAGACAGAGAGGGCAGGAAAGAGAGAAGGGGGAGATCTGGAGAGAGAGAGAGAGAGAGAGACAGAGAGAGAGAGAGAGAGAGAGAGAGAGAGAATTCCTCAGCAGGAGGAAATGTTTAGCATATTTTCTGGCTCTGCTCGTTCCGGGAGTTATATTTAGATCTGACAGACAGGGTCGATCATTTCCAACATAGTTGACAAGGTAAGGAGAAGGGCTGTGGAGTTTATCACACCCTATTCCCTACATAGTGCACGACTACTGCTATGGGCTCTGGTCAAAAGTAGTGCACTGTATAGAGAATAGGGTGCCATTTGGGACGTAGTCACAGATCCACATGGTGGGACTTGATAGGATGTTATTATATAGTAGTAACGGCTCTATTCTTTAAAGTCCCCAGTCAATCTAAGGCTGAGGAAGTGTGTTGTGTTTTTACAGACCCCTTAAGAGAGAAACCAGGAAAGGCATTCAGAGAAAGACCATGCATAGTGAATTGAACTCACTACCCAAGGAGCGACTGTGTACTGCGTGCATACACTGTTAGGCATAGGGTATAGTAGTGTCCTGTGTCATGGCGGCTACACAGCAAACCCTCCAGACGAACACAATCCTGCGATCACGTAGTTCAACGCACAATTAACACACAATCAACCATTCACTGCATAATATGTGGCAGGTTACATATTTCACCAATCGCCGCACTATTACAGCAGACAACTGAGAAGGACCAACGGAACGGGTGGATCCCCTGGCCTGGTCTAGTAGCCAAGTCTTCACAGTATCGACACCACTGTGTGTCTCTTCCCAGGGTTCCAATATAACAGACACGTGTACAGAGATGTTGATGCATGGAGTCCTGCTGAAGATCTCAGCTGGTAACATCCAGGAACGCATCTTCTTCCTCTTCGATAACCTGCTGGTCTACTGCAAGAAGAAAAACAGGTGGGACCGGACTGCCACACTTCCCTCTCTCTGACAACTTGCTTTCCCCTTACCGTAGGCTTGTCGAGATACTTCAAGCAGCACCAGCTACTTTCTATCTGTCCCCATCTGTGTGTCGTTTCAGTAGCCAGAAGGGCCCTGTATAGTTTGCTAGCCCAGGTATCTATCTACCTGTTTCTATGTGTTGCCATGCCTTGTGTGACGAGACAATGTTAAGTTGGCTTCATTGTTGTCCCCAGGCGTTTAAAAAACAGCAAGGCGGCTACAGAGGGACCGCGTTACCTGTTCAGAGGACGAATCAACACCGAGGTGATGGAGGTGGAGAACGTAGATGACGGAACAGGTGAGTTCTACCGCTAACAGGTCACTCAGGGTGTGTCTCAAACGGCACCCTATTCCTTAGATAGTGTCCTACTATTAAACAGCTATTTGAGATGCAACCCTTATCCTATTTCGCAACCCAACTACCATCCGATGCTCGGGAGGAAACGCTGCGCTAACAAGTCACCTTTATTTCAGTATTTCTGCTCTCAAAAGTGGATTCGTTATCTCCATGTACTGCAGACAATCTGTATTTCTTCATGAAGACAATCAATTCACTTTTTGGTGCGGCAACACATTGTTCCCAATTTGCTGTTTGGATTGATTGATTTTGTCTCCACGGATCAGAACACATTTGTATTATTCTTGCTTCTTACTTTGTGCGTCCTAAATGGCACCCTATTCTCTACGTAGTGCAATCATTTTGAGAAGGGTACATAGGGCTCGGGTCAAAGGTCGTGCACTGTAAAGAGAATAGGGTGCCATTTGGAATTCAGAACCAATTTGGGTTGTGTTTGTTATTCGGCGGCGGGTAGCCAAGCGGTTAGAGCGTCGGGCCAATAACCGAAAGGTCGCTGTGTTGAATACTTGAGCCGACAAGGTAAAAAATCTGTCAATGTGCGCTTGAGCAAGGCACTTAACCCTAATTTGCTCCAGGGGCGCGCCAGACTACTATGGCTGACCCCAACTATCTGGTGCAGGTGACAATTAAACATGTCTTTTTTTTGGGGGGGGTTTCCAGAAGCACTGAGATCTCAGATCTCCATTTCCTGTTTTGACAGTTAATCAATTCAGGTGACGAACCAGTCGATCGGGTTAGATACCCTCCCAGCCAACTGTATGACATGTCAGTCAGTGATGGATGACGAGTCTTTTAATTCACAGCCTACTTAGATGTTATAGTCTACTGCACACAAACCATAACACAGTCTACACTCTTAGAAAAAAAAGGTGCTATCTAGAACCTTAAAGGGTTCTTGGGATGTCCCCATAGGAGAACCCTTGTTGGTTCCAGGAGAAACTTTTTTGGTTCCAAGTAGAACTGTTTTGGGTTCAGTGTAGAACCCTTACCACAGAGGGCTCTACCTGGAACCCAAAATTGTTCTACCTGGAACCAAAAAGTGTTCTCCAATGGGGACAGGTGAAGATCCCTTTTGGAACCCTTATAGCAGACAATAGTGCTGAGCAATTAACTCACATTTTGGTTCTTTTTCAGTTTTTTAACAACTAATTGACCGACGTCGCTTCAATTATTAGAATTCCATTTTGTTATTTTTTTTGTCTGTGAGCTCAATGCGCACTTTGCACAGTTTCTCTAGAGATAAATCAGATCCAGCTTGAACTGTGCAATGTAGTAGGGAGTTGTAGTTTCCAACAGGCCAATATTCTACATAGTTTTCCACATAAAACATGGTAATTAACTACAATGACCATAATCTACTTGTCCGGCCTGTTTCTTTTACTTCTGCTGCGGAAGAGACAAAAAAAGTATGCCTGATTTACTTTGAAGAACTACTAAAACAGTGATTTTGTCAGACCGCATAGACAGCAGCTCTATAGAGATGAGATGATGAAATAAAACAAATGTAATATACACAACAACTGAAATATTTGATTAAAGTAATGTGAATAAATGCAGAGGATTCTGCCTCTGTCACACACATGTGCTCCAGAGGATTTAGGACAGAGGGATAGGATTTGTAAATTCCATTTAATCTCTCCTTCCCTCTGTTTCTGGATGAATGATGTGACGTTAGCTCATTCTTGCTAAAAGGTCTAGCAGTCAATAGGCATAAACTACTGCCAAACTGTGCAAAGAAAATCGTCATAAATCCTTCAAGTAGTCAACGGAACAAAGGAAGCAGGTTTTATTGACATTCCAGAAGGGAAGTACTCTGGTATTGAGCTAATGTGAAATGACCTGAGTTATTCTTGTCGGTTCTGGCAAAGGCCTCATCCTGAACCTGCTGTGGGATTGATAATGGACTAGTAATGAGCTAGCTACTAGCCCTGTGCTTTTAGTCTGGGCATGAAACTATGGCAATGGAGATGACAGATTCCTTTTCTACATTCTGGATTCCAGATTCCGTAATCAAGGTTCCGTAATCCAGATTCCGTGTTCCGCGTGGAACCCACCATTGCCCTGTAATCAGTCTAATCATGGAGGCCCCTCTGCTCTGGAGCGTTTCATTGGATGATCGATTGGCTCGGTTTCATGTGGTCCATCTCATTTAGCTCTGGACCCCAGCAGCTCTCTACCAGCCTATCAGGGGTCCGCTCTGCTCTGTTTACACCTAAAGTACACCCATTCTGTCATGGATGCAGGACTGTGGCCGTGTCTCTGAGGCTGCGTCCCTGATGACACCCTATTCCCTATGTGGTGCACTACTTCAACCAGGGCCCATAGAAGTGCACAATATATGGAATAGGATGCCAGTCCTGGTCAAGAATAGTGCACTACGTGGGAATAATAATAGTGCATATTTGGGACGCGTGCTAAGTGTGTTTGTGTGTCTCTTGGTTTGCAGCGGATTACCACAGCAGTGGGAATATAGTGAACAATGGCTGGAAGATCCACAACACAGCCAAGAACAAGTGGTTTGTGTGCATGGCCAAGACCCCAGAGGAGAAACAGGAGTGGCTGGAGGCTATCCTCAAAGAGAGGGAGAGGAGGAAAAGTTAGTACTCATATAGTATCTGATACTGTTGGCGTAGAGTCGTGTGTGTGTGTGTGTGTGTGTGCACGTGTGTGTGTGTACCATAATATATCCTAAATAGTGTACTCTAGGTAATAGATTGCCATTTCGGAAACCTTTGTGGATGTCAGTATATCCTCCTATCTAAGATACTAGGGCACAAGAACTAGACTTGCAGGTAGAATGAATAGAACTGAACTCTTTTCCTAATACAAGATGTCTTCTGTTAAGTCTATTTCTATCCTGTTGCTCGTCCTACTCCCCCTTCCCCCTCTCTTCCTGCTTTTCCACCTGCTCCTCGTCCTGCTCATCCTCCTACTGCTCTTCCTGCTGCTCCTCCTGCTTTCCCTCTTCCTCTTCCTCCTCCTGCTGTCCCTCCTCCTGCCTCTCCTCCTGTAGTGTTTCAGCACCAGGGTATGGTATGCCTAACTACTTTAATGTGAGAAGAGAAATGAGATGAGATGGATTGGTAGACAGTTTCTATGTCAGGATACATATACACATGTGCTCCAATATATTGGCACCCTGGCACTTTACAGTGCGTTCTGTTTTCTCTTTTCAAAACTGGTTGAACCACTGTTTTTACCCTGTAGGCACCTGCTACTTACAACAGGTGTGATAAATTACACAGAAACAAACCAAATTAATTACAATGTTGAATTATTTAGTTCAGGGCATTTTTGACTTTGAAGTGAAAAATCAAAATTTCCGTTTAGATATTTTGTATTTTTTTGTTCTGTGCATTTTTAAGTCAAACAAAAAAGTTGTTATTCAATTTCAAGTTATTTTAGAAGAAATAGCGAATCATGAAAGGGAGACAGTATATTTGACCGCATCTGTACCAATGGGAAACAGTACTCCTTTGGCTTGAATGTTGACTGTCACCTCCTATCTCTCTCTCTTTCCTTCCCTCTAGCGTTGAGGCTGGGGATGGAGCAGGACACGTGGGTGATGGTGTCAGAGAAAGGAGAGAAGCTCTATCACCTGATGACTAAGCAGGGACACCTCATCAAGGACAGGAAACGCAAGCTCACCACATTCCCCAAGTGCTTCCTGGGAAGGTAGGCTGATCTGTCTAGCTCTCTCTCTCATGCAAGTGGTGTGTCTGCATTCGTTTTTTTCTGTGTGTGTGTGTGTGTGTGTGTGTGTGTGTGTGTGTGTGTGTGTGTGTGTGTGTGTGTGTGTGGCTCTATCCATCACTCTGTCTGTCTGTCTGTCTGTGTGTGTCTGTGTGTGTGGCTCTATCCATCGCTCTGTCTGTCTGTGTGTGTGGCTCTATCCATCGCTCTGTCTGTCTGTCTGTCTGTCTGTCTGTCTGTCTGTCTGTCTGTCTGTCTGTCTGTCTGTCTGTCTGTCTGTCTGTTCTCTACCGTAACATTGTCAACAATGTCTCTCTTTAATCCTTACTAAAGTGATGTCCTAAAACAGTTCAATCTAGTCTCATTTCATTGATTACAAACATATAATGGAAAACAGTGCTTGGAGTCGAGGCTGTTCAGACAGGATATTTCCAACTTTGATCCTGGGTAGCCAGACCATTAGGAGACATACATTGACATTATTTGGTGACTCTAGACTAGCTTATTGATCGACCAGACAGTTTGTGAGTGGACTGAACGTAGCACGACTACATACAAAGGAACCGTTAACAAGGGCTTTATAAACCACAACACTGTCTTTGTCAAAGCTCTGTGCTTCCTCAGCCCTTTCCAGACATCCAATAGACCTCTTCTGGTGGTATACTGCAATCCTAGACATTACAAAACACAATCGGCTGTCACATGCTGTACGAAAAACAGACTTCGAATGAGTCTAAAATACCCTATTCCCTATATAGTGCCCTACATTTGACCAGGGTCCACGGAGCTGGTCAAAAGAAGTGCACTATATAGGGAATAGGGAGCCAATTTGGACTAAGCCTTGAGCTTCAATCAGACAGCCGTCAGTAACAGCTAAGTCCATCTAGTTAAAGCCTGAACAGAATCAATCCAGCCATGCTCCAAATGATGGTGTGACATTCACACTCAACGCCTGGCATAGACCCTACAGGCCCATACTGGAGCAACCAGGCTGGGTTAAGTGGACTTTAATAAGATAATCAAACGCTGGGCCTTAGATCTTAGTGCTGGTTAGGAGCATATGGTGCATATGGAGTGGTGTGGTCTGGAGCACAGCTAAGCCCCCCCCCCCCCCCTTTCTCTCGCTCTCTCCCTCTTTCTGTCTCTTGCTCCCCCTCCCGCTCTCTCCCTCTCTCTAGTAGAGTGCCTCACAGAGTAGTCTGAGATAGGGTGTAAAGTGCTGTCTAACTATTTTGGGTTTTGGGTGTGGAACGACAACCGGTTCTCTCTCCTTTGGTTTGTGTGTAGACATACCGTCTGTGTCCCAAATAGCACCATATTCCCTGTATAGTGCACTACTTTTGATCAGAGCCTTATGATCTGCATACGGTAATTCATACCGGTTCTACAGAGATTCTCTTCAGTGGTTCTATAGTGGTCTGGAAAAGGTTCTGTGAGCTAGAAAGATCAGACTGTGTCTTCAGAAAGTATTCCGACCCTTTCCCTTTTTCCATTTTTTTTTACTTTACAGCCTTATTCTAAAATGTATTAAATCTTTTTTTCCCTCATCAATCTACACACAATACCCCATCATGACAAAGCAAAAACAGTTTTTTGAAAATGTATCACATTTAATAAAAACTGAAAACAGATATCTTATTAACATAAGTATTTCATACATTTTGAAACATTTTATTAAAAACAAACACCTTAAATATTCAGACCCTTTGCTATGAGAATCGAAATTGAGCTCAGGTGCATCCTGTTTCCATTGGTAATCCTTGAGCTGTTTCTACAACTAGATTGGACTCCATCTGTGATAAATTCAATTGATTGGACATGATTTGGAAAGGCACACACCTGTCTATATAAGATCCCACAGTTGACAGTGCATGTCAGAGCAAAAACCAAGCCATGTGGTCGAAGGAATTGTCCGTAGAGCTCCGAGACAGGAATGTGTCGTGTCACAGATCTTGGGAAGGGAACCAAAACATTTCTACAGCATTGAAGGTCCCCAAGAACACAGTGGCCTCCATCATTCTTAAATGGAAGAAGTTTGGAACCATCAAGACTCTTCCTCGAGTTGGCCGCCCGACCAAACTGAGCAATCCGGGGAGAAGGGCTTTGTTTAGGGAGGTGAATAAGAACCCTGTGGAGATGGGAGAACCTTCCAGAAGGACAACCATCTCTGCAGCCCTCCACCAATCAGGCCTCTATGGTAGAGTGGCCAGACAGAAGCCACTCCTCAGTAAAAGGCACATGACAGCCCGCTTGGAGTTTGCCAAAAGACACCTAAAGGACTCAGACCATGAGAAACAAGATTCTGTGGTCTGATGAAACCAAGATTGAACTCTTTGGCCTGAATGCCAAGCATCACGTCTGAAGGTAACCTGGCACCATACATACGGTGAAGCATGGTGGTGGCAGCATCATGCTGTGGGGATGTTTTTCAGCGGCAGGGACTGGGAGACTAGTCAGGATTGACGGAAAGATGAACAGAGCAAAGAACAGAGAGAACCTTGATGAAAACCTGCTCCAGAGCGCTAGGGACCTCAGACTGGGGCGAAGGTTCACCTTCCATCAGGACAATGACCCTAAGCACACAGCCAAGACAACGCAGGAGTGGCTTCAGGACAAGTCTCTGAATGTCCTTGAGTGGCCCAGCCAGAGCCCGGACTTGAACCCGATCGAACATCTCTTGAGAGACCTGAAAATAGCTGTGCAGCAACTCTCCTCATCCAACCTGACAGAGCTTGAGAGGATCTGCAGAGAAGAATAGGAGAAACTCCCCAAATACAGGTGTGCCAAGCTTGTAGCGTCATACCCAAGAAGACTCAAGGCTGTAATCACTGCCAAAGGTGCTTCAACAAAGTACTGAATAAAGGGTCTGAATATTTATGTAAATGTGACATTTCCATTTTTTTTATACATTTGCAAACATTCTAAAAACCTGTTTTTGCCATGTAATTATTGGTTAATGAGTCTAGATTGATGAGAAAAAAACAACGATTTAATACATTTTAGAATAAGGCAGTAACGTAACAAAGTGGACAAAGTCAAAGGGTCTGAATACTTTCCGAATGCACTGTATATTGGTGATTACTCTGACATTCAAAAGCCCATATGGTTGAGTACGGTATGGTTGAGTACTTAGCTACAAGTTTCTGTGTGTAAGCCCATGAAAGCTCATTAAGCCTATGAAAACATATCCCACTATATACTAGCCCCTACTTGTCTTGTCGAACACCTCTGTGGACATATTTAAATGCGTTTTAAAATATGAACGTGCACGAACAGTTATTGTTTTTGTCTTAGGCCAGACAAAATTGATTCACTGTATAACGGATTTTCCCCCCAGAAAAGTGAGGCGAGCGAGCGAAAAATAAATACAAAATAAATATGTGAATTGGATAAGGAATAACAGTACTTTACCACATTGTCATAGGTGCTTGTGCACGTTCTAGGCCTAATGTGAGTTTCAAGAGTTCTATAAAGAAAACCCGACACAATTTTGCTTAAAAAGAATGTTACAATGTTGTTCCAACCATTAGAAATGAAACACAATGGGAGGATTAACTTGTGACGGTTTCTTTATTCCTGATTAAAAAAAAAGTGCAATCCAATCTCATAATTTAATGTGACGTCTAGGGTAATAGACTATTTGACGTTTTTTTTCTTTCTAATTCAAGAATGATTGACAATAAATAATTGTAATCAAATTAAGATGTCGATGCATAGTAACGAGTTCATTACCTGAATGCGTCACTGTAGCCTATAGACGTTAACAAAATATTCATACCAATATGATTAGGCCTCTCATAGACTAGAGGCCTTGTAGAAAGAGGGTCAATCAAGTCAGGTCTAGTTAGGTCAATCAAGTTAAATTAATACATAAATCCAACCATAGTGTATAACCTTTCATCATCAAAATACGACAAAAAAAAAATGTTTTTTAACATGCACAATTAGAAGCATCAGTCTATATAGAGCAAGCTTGACTACATTCCAGCCCAGTAACTTTGCTCACCGCATCCTCCTTCGATTGTCTCGTCTGGCTGCCACGAAAAGCCCCCACCTTGGAGACGGTCGCTAACATCGCTGTGGAGCTGCTGATCTGCACCTGAGTGTGCGCGTGCCACTGGCCATGTACTTTCTGGACATGCTAGCTGTTCTCTGCGGTGCATCATCTCTTCAAACGCATTCCGTCTTGGTGTTATTGGTTGGCCTACTACTTAAAAAAAATTATATATATTGAACCTTTATTGAACTAGGCAAGTCAGTTGAGAACAAATTCGTATTTACAATGACGACCTAGTGCTACTGGTAGTACCGGTAAAAATGTAAGTTATGAATCACAAATACAGCTGACACACTTCGATTTCATCAATCATTTTGACTTAAATTTGGTTGTCCAAAATACTATCAGCTTGCACTGCGTCTTTGCTGATGAATGCCCTGATTTCAGGCCAGTCAATTGGTTCAATGACATTGTGGTTTCGTCTATTAATCGCTTCTAATAGAACTGAAAATGATTAACCATGAATTTAACCCACTGTTTGTTTATGAGGGACGTCCCACGTTCAACCTGGACACGTAAAAAGTAGAAATTTGCGCCGGCTTCAGCCATGACTGCATGAGAGAAATGAAACATCTGCACGTTTCCTGCAGGTGCCAGCGGGTGTTTCACTGTCCAATCCGAGGCTGGAACATGATCTGAGCGCCTGATCTGAGGCTGTTTTCTCTCTTGCACATAAACTTGGGAAAGCCTGAAGGGAGAGCGGACAGTGCATTATAAACAAAGTGCCGCATATATTGCCCCAAAAATAACACCCTTTTTTTTTCTTCCGGGGTGTGGAGAAAAGTAAGGCGGGGCATCCGTTAAACAGTAATTCAACTTTGTCCGGCCTTACCCTTTCAAAACGACTTTTTCCACTTTGAATGTTGTAGCTATCAATTGTCCGATTAACAATCACCCATATTAGCAAACTGATTTAATGTCCAACTTCACATCTCCCTAGTAGGGCCCTATGGGTTGTTTATCGTATAGGGCCCTATGGGTTATTTATCGTATAGGGCCCTATGGGTTATTTATCATATAGGGCCCTATGGGTTATTTATCGTATAGGGCCCTATGGGTTATTTATCGTATAGGGCCCTATGGGTTATTTATCGTATAGGGCCCTATGGATTATTTATCGTATAGGGCCCTATGGGTTATTTATCGTATAGGGCCCTGTAGGTTATTTATCGTATAGGGCCCTATGGGTTATTTATCGTATAGGGCCCTATGGGTTATTTATCGTATAGGGCCCTGTAGGTTATTTATCGTATAGGGCCCTGTAGGTTATTTATCGTATAGGGTCCTGTAGGTTATTTATCGTATAGGGCCCTGTAGGTTATTTATCGTATAGGGCCCTGTAGGTTATTTATCGTATAGGGCCCTGTAGGTTATTTATCGTATAGGGCCCTGTAGGTTATTTATCGTATAGGGCCCTATGGGTTATTTATCGTATAGGGCCCTGTAGGTTATTTATCGTATAGGGCCCTATGGGTTATTTATCGTATAGGGCCCTATGGGTTATTTATCGTATAGGGCCCTGTAGGTTATTTATCGTATAGGGTCCTGTAGGTTATTTATCGTATAGGGCCCTGTAGGTTATTTATCGTATAGGGCCCTGTAGGTTATTTATCGTATAGGGCCCTGTAGGTTATTTATCGTATAGGGCCCTGTAGGTTATTTATCGTATAGGGCCCTATGGGTTATTTATCGTATAGGGCCCTGTAGGTTATTTATCGTATAGGGCCCTGTAGGTTATTTATCGTATAGGGTCCTGTAGGTTATTTATCGTATAGGGCCCTGTAGGTTATTTATCGTATAGGGCCCTGTAGGTTATTTATCGTATAGGGCCCTGTAGGTTATTTATCGTATAGGGCCCTGTAGGTTATTTATCGTATAGGGCCCTGTAGGTTATTTATCGTATAGGGCCTTATGGGTTATTTATCGTATAGGGCCCTGTAGGTTATTTATCGTATAGGGCCCTATGGGTTATTTATCGTATAGGGCCCTATGGGTTATTTATCGTATAGGGCCCTGTAGGTTATTTATCGTATAGGGTCCTGTAGGTTATTTATCGTATAGGGCCCTGTAGGTTATTTATCGTATAGGGCCCTGTAGGTTATTTATCGTATAGGGCCCTGTAGGTTATTTATCGTATAGGGCCCTGTAGGTTATTTATCGTATAGGGCCCTGTAGGTTATTTATCGTATAGGGCCCTGTAGGTTATTTATCGTATAGGGCCCTGTAGGTTATTTATCGTAATGAACAATATCAGCAAAATGTCCACGATTACTAGCCTGTTTGGTCAGTGTCGATCGTTTTCTGTTTATCGTCCCAGCTCTGTGTGTGTGTGTGTGTGTGTGTGTGTGTGTGTGTGTGTGTGTGTGTGTGTGTGTGTGTGTGTGTGTGTGTGTGTGTGTGTGTGTGTGTGTGGAGGTGTGGGTGTGTGTGTGTGTGGAGGTATGTGTGTGTGTGTGTGGAGGTGTGTGTGTGGAGGTATGTGTGTGTGTGTGTGTGTGGAGGTATGTGTGTGTGTGTGTGGAGGTATGTGTGTGTGTGTGTGGAGGTATGTGTGTGTGTGGAGGTATGTGTGTGTGTGTGGTGTGTGTGTGTGTGTGTGTGTGTGTGTGTGTGTGTGTGTGTGTGTGTGTGTGTGTGTGTGTGTGTGTGTGTGGAGGTATGTGTGTGTGTGTGTGGAGGTATGTGTGTGTGTGTGTGGTGTGTGTGTGTGTGTGGAGGTATGTGTGTGTGTGTGTGGAGGTATGTGTGTGTGTGTGTGTGTGTGTGTGTGTGTGTGTGTGTGTGTGTGTGTGTGTGTGTGTGTGTGTGTGTGTGTGTGGGAGGTATGTGTGTGTGTGTGTGGAGGTATGTGTGTGTGTGTGTGTGTGTGTGTGTGTGTGTGTGTGTGTGTGTGTGTGTGTGTGTGTGTGTGGAGGTATGTGAGAGAGAACCCCCCTGGAAGTTCTGAGTCTCTTTCTTTCTCAGTCTCTCTGTCTCTCTGAGTCGTGTCAGTGAATTTACAAGTTGTGAACTCCTCTCTAAGTGCTGGGGTTTAATTGTGGTCTGGGATCAGATAATATCCAACAGAATCCACTTGTGGTAGCCATCTTCAGGCAGTTGTCATTCCATTGGAGATGTGTAATACACACACGCACAAACACACGCGCGCCAGACAGAGATGGGGCTCACTAGTAAACAAATCCTCTTTTGTGATGTCAGGTTTACGTTTTTGGAGCAATGCGTTGCTAATATATTGTTACAGTAAGGTTATTGTTTACTTTGTGTCTTTTGTAAACATGCCAAGACTTACAGAATACAAACAAACTCAGTACAAATATTTAGCTTGAGGTTTATTGCTTCCTGTATTGAATATAAACCTGCTAAGGGCCTCTTACCAATAGTATTATACGCCTTGAGACAAGTAGGTATGCATTGAAATCAAGCCTGCATATACACGGAGTGTACAAAACATTAGGAACACCTTCCTAATAGTGAGTTGCACCCCCTTTTGCCCTCTGAACAGCCTCAATTAGTCGGGCATGGACTCTCTGTTTCAGAGGGGTTGGGTTAAATGTGGAAGACACATTTCGATTGAATGCATTCAGTTTTGCAACTGACAAGCTATCCCCTTGCCCTTTCCTTTCCACAAGGTGTGGAAAGTGTTCCACAGGGATGCTGGCCCATGTTGACTCCAACGCCTCCCACAGTTGTGTCAAGTTGATACACACGGGAAACTGTTGAGCGTGAAAAACCCAGTATTGTTGCAGTTCTTAAACACATTCAAACCGGGTGCGCCTAGCACCTACTACCATACACCGTTCCACCGTACCATACACCGTTCCACCGTACCCATACACCGTTCCACCGTACCATACACCGTTCCACCGTACCATACACTGTTCCACCGTACCATACACCGTTCCACCGTACCATACACCGTTCCAGCCTTCACCTGGATTCTTCTCGCGCTCAGTCTATGTCACGGAAAGAGCACGTTGTTTTGTACACTCAGTGTCAACTAGTGTGGACTGTGGGTCGCCGGGGCCGAAATATCACCCTATTCCCTTTATAGTGCACACTACTTTTGACCAGGGCCCATGGGGAATAGTGTGCCATTTGGGATGCAGACAGGGAGAAGATTGAAACTGTTCCAGGCTGCCATTCATGGCGTAAGTGACCTGTATTACTCCCGGGTGTTTTTCTCTCTGTGGCAGGGTGACAGGGGGTTGACAGTCTGACTAATTTATCCTCCATTCTGGTGGTTTTCTCATCTGGCTCTGTCCACTCTGGTAGTGGAGATAGGAGACGGAATGAGAGAGAGGAGAAGGGGAGAAGGAGGGCGAGGGGAAAGATAGAATGTGGGTAAGAGGTGGAGGAAAGGGGGAGAGAAGGAAAGGGAGGAAGCTAGGTGTGCCGTGGGGAGAGTAGAGAAACCAGGAGATTTATTTCTCTGAGATCATTCCAGCCCCCGACAGCCCTGCCCTGTCCTGTCCTTCACTCCTACCATCCACACACACACACACACACACACACACACACACACACACACACACACACACACACACACACACACCCTCCTGCCCCAGCCCTTCGCTCTGCAGTGACTCTACTGTTATTCCCGGTTGGGAGTTTCGAAGACATGCCGCGTTCAAAACACCTGGGAACTCGGAAATCTCCGACTTCTGACGTCAGTGAACTCTGGACAAAAACGATCTCTGACTGGGAAAAATCTATTTGAATGGTCATCCAAGTCGGAATACCAACTCGGGACTCTGTCTAGAGCTCCGACCTGAAGATCACCGACGTCATGATTTGACCTCGTATTTTTCCCAGTTCCCAGTTGTTTTGAACAACAGTTTAGGAAGACCACAGAATTCCGCTGGTGAAGCTGGGCATGTTTGTTGGGGTTCTGTGGAGGCAGGGAATGCTGAGGATTAATCTGATATCTTTCTCTCTCTCTGTCTCTCTCCGTTCTCTCTGTCCATCTTTTTCTGTCTACTCTCCTTCTCTCTGTCTCTCTCACTCTCTCCCGCAGGATTACAGAATTATACAGAAGTATCCTATTTAGCTTGTTTAGGCCATAAGGAATTCGATTGGGGACGGTGTTTATTTCTACTCTTGCTGTTTGTTTCCTCCCTAGTCCGAAATGATCAACATCAAAATGATGTCTGTTTTTACCAACTCTACTCAGAAAGCCACCAGACACTCACAGATTTGATGGGTGTCATGTGTTTGTCAAAAACAAATAAGAGCACAGTTGGACAAGACAAACAGATGAACTAAACCCCCCCCCCCCCCCCAGGAGATTTAACAAACAGAAAAGACCCCCAAAAATAAATAAGAATCTGGTCAGCAGTAAGACTGTGGCCCAAATGGCATGCGATTCCCTATACAGTGCACTACTTTTGACCAGAGCCCTATGCTAGTGAGCGCTAGCTAATGCTTACTACTGTACATTAGTATAAATATTTTTTTTTACAAATCGATACTAGTATTCAAATATCAATATATTATCATCCCAAAATAATATTGCGATATGTAACTATCCATTTTTTTCCCCTCCATCACTACTATTTAGGGAAAAGGAAGGGTGTAATTTGGAACGTTGCCTGTATTTTTTGCCATAGCCATGTCTATTTAGGGGAACATTTGTAGAAACTTTATCTTTTGAGAAGGTGTTTGTTATGGTGTTAAAAACACTGTCTGGGACCCTATTATTTATCTGAGGCATTCTGCTCCTTCTCCACGTTCACTGCCGTAGAGACATCCATTGGACCATTGCCTACTCCCTCAATTAAGCTACATTTGCTGGACTGGTGCTTTCGTAACCGTTCATCTTCCAGCATGTTCCTGTCATTTCTGTGGAATGATGGTCTTTTCATTGCACTGTCGTTTTGTGTGTCCCCAGTGAGTTTGTGTCCTGGGTCGGCGGATGAGCAGTGTTTTAGATTTACGTCTTCTCAATTAGTGTTTTGGTCTTGTATGTTTTAAGTCTCCACAGTGACCATTGTTTGGCGGTTTTGAATTGTTTTTGTGTGTCCCCGGTGACTTTATGATAGACAAAGTGTTATTTCCTGTCCCCCCCCCCCCCCCCCCCCTGTGAGTTAATGAGCTGGCTGGTGAACATTAGTGTTGTGTTATTAACGGTATTGTGTTATTTCCTGTCCCCCCCCCCCCCAGTGAGTTTGTGAGCTGGCTGGTGGACATTAGTGTTGTGTTATTAACGGTATTGTGTTATTTCCTGTCCCCCCCCCCCCAGTGAGTTTGTGAGCTGGCTGGTGGACATTAGTGTTGTGTTATTAACGGTATTGTGTTATTTCCTGTCCCCCCCCCCCAGTGAGTTTGTGAGCTGGCTGGTGGACATTAGTGTTGTGTTATTAACGGTATTGTGTTATTTCCTGTCCCCCCCCCCCCAGTGAGTTTGTGAGCTGGCTGGTGGACATTAGTGTTGTGTTATTAACGGTATTGTGTTATTTCCTGTCCCCCCCCCCCAGTGAGTTTGTGAGCTGGCTGGTGGACATTAGTGTTGTGTTATTAACGGTATTGTGTTATTTCCTGTCCCCCCCCCCAGTGAGTTTGTGAGCTGGCTGGTGGACATTGGGGAGACTGATAACCCAGAGGAGGGGGTTCATCTGGGACAGGCTCTACTGGAGAATGGAATCATACACCATGGTAAGTGATTCACTATACTGTACGTTCATCATCTAGTCCAGGGTTCTCCAATTTGGCCTTCAGTGATTTTGTCAAAGCAAGTGAAATAGATAATGAACAATAAAAAAATGACTTTTCAAATGTCATTATGCCATTATGTCGTGTCGTAACGATGTACAAATGGTTAAAGTACAAAAGGGAAGATAAATAAATATAGACATGGGTTGTATTTACAATGGGTTTGTTCTTCACTGGTTGACCTTTTCTTGTGACAACAGGTCACAAATCTTGCTGCTGGGATGGCACACTGTGGTATTTCACCCAGTAGATATGGGAGTTTATCGAAAATTGGGTTTGTTTTTAATGGCTCTTTTCTAGATTTTGATAATTAGCGGGTATCGGCCTAATTCGGCTCTGCATGCATTATTTGGTGTTTTACGTTGTATACGGAGGATATTTTTGCAGAATTCTGCATGCAGAGTCTCAATATGGTGTTTGTCCCATTTTTGTGAATTCTTGGTTGGTGAGCGGACCCCAGACCTCACAACCATAAAGGGCAATGGATTCTATAACTGATTTAAGTATTTTTTGCCAGAATTTGATGTTCCTTTTGATGGCATAGAAGGCCCTTCTTGCCTTGTATCTCAGATCGTGGGGCTTAAGCTGCATCCCTGTCTCACCTCACGGCCCTGTGAAAAGAAATGTGTGTGTTTTTTTTGCCAATTTTAACCGCACACTTGTTGTTTGTGTACATGGATTTTATAATGTCGTATGCTTTTCCCTCAACACCACTTTCCATAAATTTGAATAGCAAACCCTCATGCCAAATTGAGTTAAAACTTTTTTTTTTACCTTTATTTAACTAAAAAAAATCTTATTTTCAGTGACGCCTAGGAACAGTGGGTTAACTGCCTGTTCAGGGGATGAACGACAGATTTGTACCTTGTCAGCTCAGGGATTCGAACTTGCAACCCTTCGGTTGCTAGTCCACCGCTCTAACCACTAGGCTACCCTGCCGCCAAATCAGCAAAGCATGAGGAGACTTTGCCTTTGTTTTGGTTTTTGTTTTATTTGTCATTTAGGTCTGTCGTACTGTAATTTGGTAAAAAGCCAATTTGACATTTGCTCAGTACATTGTTTTCACTGAGGAAATGTCTGCTGTTAATGCAGAGGATTTTCCCAAGGTTGCTCTCTCTCTCTCGCTCTCTCTTCGTGCTCTCTCTCTCGCTCTCTCTTCGTGCTCTCTTTCTCGCTCTCTCTTCGTGCTCTCTCTCTCGCTCTCTCTTCGTGCTCTCTTTCTCGCTCTCTCTTCGTGCTCTCTTTCTCGCTCTCTCTTCGTGCTCTCTTTCTCGCTCTCTCTTCGTGCTCTCTTTCTCGCTCTCTCTTCGTGCTCTCTTTCTCGCTCTCTCTTCGTGCTCTCTCTCTCGCTCTCTCTTCGTTCTCTTTCTCGCTCTCTCTTCGTGCTCTCTTTCTCGCTCTCTCTTCGTTCTCTCTCTCGCTCTCTCTTCGTGCTCTCTTTCTCGCTCTCTCTTCGTTCTCTCTCTCGCTCTCTCTTCGTGCTCTCTCTCTCGCTCTCTCTTCGTGCTCTCTTTCTCGCTCTCTCTTCGTTCTCTCTCTCGCTCTCTCTTCGTGCTCTCTCTCTCGCTCTCTCTTCGTGCTCTCTTTCTCGCTCTCTCGCACGCTCTCTCTCTCTCTCTGTCTCTCTCTCTCTCTTTGTGCTCTCTTTCTCGCTCTCTCTTCATTCTCTCTCTCGCTCTCTCTCCGTTCTCTCTCTCGCTCTCTCTTCATTCTCTCTTCGCTCTCCACCTCTCTCGCTCCCTGCTCTCAAATTCAGATTGCTTTATTGGCATGAAATACAATTTCTAGATATTGCCAGTATAGTGGTGCAGCATTTCAGTAAATAAGATTAATGAAACACAGTTAATTTCAGTAGTAGTAATAATAATAGTACATGTAATCATGTATACAGGTAAAACACTACTGCTGTTGTACTGTGTAATCTTCGGTCGATACATTTATATCATTTTTTTTAAAGAATAATAAAAAACAGTGATTATTAAATAAACAATTAAATGTACATGGGTGATGGTTCCCCTATGTATTATTTGTAAGTTAGATACAATGTCAATACTTCGGGGAACTAATGATCATGAGATGTCCCTCTGGCTATGGCAGTCATATACAGTTGAAGTCGGAGGTTTACATACACCTTAGCCAAAAACATTTAAACTCAGTTTTTCACAATTCCTGACATTTAATCCTAGTAACAATTCCCTGTCTTAGGTCAGTTAGGATCACCACTTTATTTTAAAAATGTGAAATGTCAGAATAATAATAGAGAGATTGATTTATTTCAGCTTTTATTTCTTTCATCACGTTTCCAGTGAGTCAGAAGTTTACATACACTCAATTAGTATTTGGTAGCATTGCCTTTAAATTGTTTAACTTGGGTCAAATGTTTCGGGTAGCCTTCCACAAGCTTCCCACAATAAGTTGGGTGAATTTTGGCCCATTCCTCCTGACAGAGCTGGTGTAACTGAGTCAGGTTTGTAGGCCTCCTTGCACTCACATGCTTTTTCAGTTCTGCCCACAATTTTCTATGGGATTGAGGTCAGGGCTTTATGATGGCCACTCTAATACCTTGAATTTGTTGTCCTTAAGCCATTTTGCCACAACTTTGGAAGTATGCTTTGGGTCATTGTCCATTTGGAAGACCCATTTGCGACCAAGCTTTAACTTCCTGACTGATATCTTGAGATGTTGCTTCAATATATCCACATAATTTTCCTCCTCATGATGCCATCTATTTTGTGAAGTGCACCAGTCCCTCCTGCAGCAAAGCACCCCCACAACATGATGCTTCCACCCCCGTGCTTCATGGTTGGGATGGTGTTCTTCAGCTTGCAAGCCTCCCCCTCTCTCCTCCAAACATAACGATGGTCATTATGGCCAAACAGTTCTATTTTTGTTTCATCAGACCAGAGGACATTTCTCCAAAAAGTACGATCTTTGTCCCCATGTGCAGTTACAAACCGTCGTCTGCCTTTTTTATGGCGGTTTTGGAGCAGTGGCTTCTTCCTTGCTGAGCGGCTTTTCAGGTTATGTTGATATAGTACTCGTTTTACTGTAGATATAGATACTTTTGTACCTGTTTCCTCCAGCATTTTCACAAGGTCCGTTGCTGTTTTTCTGGGATTGATTTGCACTTTTTGCGCCAAAGTACGTTCATCTCTAGGAGACAGAACGCGTCTCCTTCCTGAGCGGTATGACGGCTGTGTGGTCCCATGGTGTTTATACTTACGAACTATTGTTTGTACAGATGAAAGTGGTACCTTCAAGCGTTTGGAAATTGTTCCCAACGGATGAACCAGACTTGTGGAGGTCTACAATTTTTTTTCGAGGTCTTGGCTGATTTCTTTTGAATTTCCCATGATGTCAAGCAAAGAGGCACTGAGTTTGAAGGTAGACCTTGAAATACATCCACAGGGACACCTCCAATTGACTCAAATGATGTCAATTAGCCTAACAGAAGCTTCTAAAGTCATGACGTCATTTTCTGGAATTTTCCAAGCTGTTTAAAAGGCACAGTCAACTAAGTGTATGTAAACTTCTGACCTACTGGAATTGTGATACAGTGAATTATAAGTGAAATAATCTGTCTGTAAACAATTGTTTGAAAAATTGCACAAAGTAGATGTCTTAACCGACTTGCCAAAACGATTGTTTGTTAACAAGACATTTGTGGAGTGGTTGAAAAACAAGTTTGAATGAATCCAACATAAGTGTATGTAAACTTCAGACTTCAACTGTACATACATACATACATACATACATACATACATACATACATACATACATACTTTCATACATACATACATACATACATACATACATACATACATACATACATACATACATACATACATACATACATACATACATACATATATGGGGGTTATGAGCTCCTGGTTCCAAATATTAGGGAAGCAGCCACTCTCCAAAACCAGCTTGAATAGTTTTAATAAGGCATCCTGCATCTCAGGAGTGCTGTGTTTTAAGCATTTCACAGCCCACCTCTCTCTGTCTCTCTGTGTGTGTGTGTGTGTGTGTGTGTGTGTGTGTGTGTGTGTGTGTGTGTGTGTGTGTGTGTGTGTGTGTGTGTGTGTGTGTGTGTGTGTGTGTGTGTGATGGGGGGGGGGGGGGGGAGATAGCTTTGGGTTGAACAAGTGAAGCCTTTCAGACCAGTAATTTCACCCGTATGTTTTTTATTGACATAGACCAGTGTAGAGCAGATGTCTTATTCAAAACTCCTCTCTCCTACCAGACTGTTTAGATAACAGCTTACATATAACCATCTCTTCTCGCCATGCCGTTTATTTAATATAGTTTAAAATGGCTGCGGATTAGGACTGTGTGATGCATTTAGTGTGTAGAGCTGTGGCCGGGGACCTGCTTACGTCATTCACACTGCACTGCACCCTACACAGACACACACAGACACACACACACAGACACACACACACGGTACCTTTCCCTACAGCTTTGTACGGGTTTTATTTTTTTCCTCAAAAGAATTGGGCCTGTGGCCAAGCGGGGTCCTAAATCACTCCCATTGCTTTATTGCTTCCTAGCGACGAGTGAGTCCAGAGGTTTAGACTTTAGTTAGTTCTACTCCCTGGTGGTGAGGCTAGCCCCCTTAACTCCCAGCCCATGAAAGCTCTCTCTCTAACACACACACACACACACACACACACACACACACACACACACACACACACACACACACACACACACACACACACACACACACACACACACACACACACACACACACACACACACAGGCGTGGGCACGCACACACAGGCGCAGGGCACACACACACACACACACACACACACACACACACACACACACACACACACACACACACACACACACACACACACACACACACACACGCTAATGAGGTAGAACCCACAGGGGGAATATCCAGGATTAGTTCTCATAATAACTTTAATGGAACATGCAATTCTACAGTACCAGTACAAGATGCTGATCCAACTGATTTCTTTTCGGAGGGTCTTGGTAAAGTATAGTGAAAGGGAGATGCTTTTTAACACAGCAGCTGTTATCTGTAACCCCTCTGCTTTACAATTTGAATGTTCTCTGACACACTAGAACAAGTGAACTGGTTCAGTCATGGCTTGAATGTGTTAAACATATTATATTTACCAAAGCACCCCCCCTAAACTTGACTAAGATTTGTATGTTGGACCCATGCACAAGTCGTTGGACGTTTTTAAAAGACGAACTAAAACGCTCCAACCAACCGTGATGTCATGCTTCAAATGTATTTAACCCGAGTGTGTCTTCAGTCACAGACAAACACCAGTTCAAGCCAGAACCGGTGCTGTACCGTTTCCGCTACGACGACGGGACCTACCACCCCAGGAGTGACATGCAGGACGTCATCTCCAAGGTAACCAACGCCCTACTAGCTCTAAATGTTCTCCTCTTCCGGGGAGTCCGAATGAAGAGACACTCATCTGATCCGTTGTGTTGGGAAACCCGTCCTAACATTCAGCTGTATTAATATCTCTAATGAAATATCTCTCTTTCTGTGTCTCCCTCCCTACAGGGTGTGAGACTCTTCTGCAGGCTCCATAGTCTCTTCACTCCGGTCATCAGGTACAGTACGGTAGGGACGGGTCTCAAGTGACAGCCGTTTCCCTATGTAGTGGAATACTTTCCACCAAGGCCCATAGGGCTAAGGTCTGAAGTCGTGCACTATATAGGGAATAGGGTGCCATTTGGGAGACGCAGACTAGGCCACGCCAGGTGGCCACTGTGTCTTCCAGTCCGTTACACGTGTCTCTCCCCGTCTCTGGCAGGTGGGCCGGCCCAGTGTTACCGTAGCGCCCAGTTCTCAGAACTTTAAATAGCACCAGCACCACAGAGAAGGAGAAATGAGAGGGGAAAATAACATGATGAACTAAAGTATGAAGTCATTGTTTGGAAAGACAAGGTTTGAGAGCAGGGGAGAGCCAAGGTTTGAGAGAGAGGAGAGCAGGGGAGAGGCAAGGTTTGAGAGAGAGGAGAGCCTAGGTTTGAGAGAGAGGGGAGCAGGGGAGAGGCAAGGTTTGAGAGAGAGGAGAGCCAAGGTTTGAGAGAGAGGGGAGCAGGGGAGAGGCAAGGTTTGAGAGCAGGGGAGAGGCGAGGTTTGAGAGCAGGGGAGAGGCAAGGTTTGAGAGAGAGGGGAGAGGCAAGGTTTGAGAGCAGGGGAGAGCCAAGGTTTGAGAGCAGGGGAGAGCCAAGGTTTGAGAGCAGGGGAGAGGCAACGTTTGAGAGCAGGGGAGAGGCAAGGTTTGAGAGCAGGGGAGAGCCAAGGTTTGAGAGCAGGGGAGAGCCAAGGTTTGAGAGCAGGGGAGAGCCAAGGTTTGAGAGAGAGGAGAGCAGGGGAGAGGCAAGGTTTGAGAGAGAGGAGAGCCAAGGTTTGAGAGAGAGGAGAGCAGGGGAGAGCCAAGGTTTGAGAGAGAGGAGAGCCAAGGTTTGAGAGAGAGGAGAGCAGGGGAGATGGAAGGAGTTGGTGTGGCAGTACTAGGGATAGTCCTAGCACTAGGTCTACTACTGACTCCAAACAATACTAATGGAGCCATCCACCCCTGTAGCTAGGAGGAGGAGAGGGGGTAGAGGAGGAGGAGAGGGGGTAGAGGAGGAGAAGAGGGGGTAGAGGAGGAGATGAGAGGGGGTAGAGGAGGAGAAGTGAGGGAGTAGAGGAGGAGAGGGTGTAGAGGAGGAGAGGGTGTAGAGGGGGAGAGGGGGTAGAGGAGGAGAGGAGAGGGGGTAGAGGAGGAGAGGAGAGGGGGTAAAGGAGGAGAAGAGAGAGGGGGTAGAGGAGGAGAGGAGAGGGGTTAGAGAAAGGGAGGAGAGGGGGTAGAGGAGGAGAGGGGTTAGAGAAAGGGAGAAGAGGGGGTAGAGGAGGAGAAGAGCGAGGGGGTGGAGGAGGAGAGGAGACGGGATAAAGGAGGAGAGGAGAGGGGGTAGAAGAGGAGAGGAGACGGGGTAAAGGAGGAGAGGAGAGGGGGTAAAGGAGGAGAGGAGAGGGGGTAGTGCTCACAGGACAGTACTTTACACACACTTCTAATTGGGCTAACAGTACTTAGGCATTAACACAGTGCCTGTAAGAGAAATGTTTCTTCCATCCAGTATTGATGGAGTCATCAGCCCCTGTAGCTACAGACTCATTAGAGTTCAATCAAAGCATCGCTTCAGGCCATTTCATGTCCAGCACAGACATCCAACAACAGAAACACGGCCTCTGGTGTAACACATTAGCCAGAACACCATGCAATCATCCCAAATGGCAACCTATTCAATAGGGCTCTGGTCAAAAGCAGTGCACTATAAAGGGAATAGGTTGCCATGTGGGATGATTCCACGGTGTTAGACTGTAGCTACAGGGGCTGATGACTCCATCAATACTGGACGGATGAAAGAGTAACGTTCGCTAATGTTCTCTTCATATTGTTACACAAACAACACTAAGGAAGAGGACGTGCCGTCAGTTAACACGCTCTCCATCCCAGCTCTGTTCCGCTGAGCAACGGACCGCTTCGTGTACTGTGGCGAAGGAAGCGGACGTGCCAGAATTACCCAGATCGCACCTGTTTTACATTTAGGAGGATAAGCGACGTGTCGACTGATATGGGCTTTGACACCATATATTTTTATATCCTGAGCGCTAACACTGTTGCAAACAGACACTGTCCGCATCCCAAATAGAACCCTATTCCCTACACAGTGCACTACTTTTGACCAGAGCTCGATGGACCCTGGTGAAAAGTAGTGCACTATTAAGGGAATAGGGTGCCATTTGGCACACAGGCACGTATAGAAGCAATATCGACCTCCTAAAAACAGCTTCATTTATTAAACATTGCTATTGATTGCTTGAGAGCTTCGAACGGTCAGTTTCAGATCGGATGTTAAAAGCGTTCAAATCGATGTCTGCTGACCACGGCACCTCTCTGTGCTTATGTAGGTCCCAGCCCCAAACGCTACAGACCCACTAAAGACCATAGGATCAATATAGACATACACGTTGCATCAGTCACACATAAGGGACTGTGTCACTTCTATACATTCCATTTCAATGCCCACACCCCATGGCCCATACAGACAGGCTGTCCGTCTCTGTAGCTCTGCTGAATGGATGTTACACCATGACCAACTGTCAGGAAGCACACCATAGTGGGGGTAGAGGAGAGGGGGTAGAGGAGAGGGGTAGAGGAGAGGGGGTAGAGGAGAGGGGGTAGAGGAGGAGAGGGGGTAGATGAGGAGAGGAGGTAGATGAGGAGAGGGGGTAGATGAGGAGAGGGGGTAGATGAGGAGAGGGGGTAGATGAGGAGAGGGGGTAGAGGAGAGGGGGTAGAGGAGGAGAGGAGGTAGATGAGGAGAGGGGGTAGATGAGGAGAGGAGGTAGATGAGGAGAGGGGGTAGATGAGGAGAGGGGGTAGATGAGGAGAGGAGGTAGATGAGGAGAGGGGGTAGATGAGGAGAGGGGGTAGATGAGGAGAGGAGGTAGATGAGGAGAGGGGGTAGATGAGGAGAGGAGGTAGATGAGGATAGGAGTTAGATGAGGAGAGGAGGTAGAGGAGGAGAGGGGGTAGATGAGGAGAGGGGGTAGAAGAGAGGGGGTAGAGGAGGAGAGGAGGTAGATGAGGAGAGGGGGTAGATGAGGAGAGGAGGTAGATGAGGAGAGGGGGTAGATGAGGAGAGGGGGTAGAGGAGGAGAGGAGGTAGATGAGGAGAGGGGGTAGAAGAGAGGGGGTAGAGGAGGAGAGGAGGTAGATGAGGAGAGGAGGTAGATGAGGAGAGGAGGTAGATGAGGAGAGGGGGTAGATGAGGAGAGGAGGTAGATGAGGAGAGGGGGTAGATGAGGAGAGGAGGTAGATGAGGAGAGGGGGTAGATGAGGAGAGGAGGTAGATGAGGAGAGGGGGTAGATGAGGAGAGGAGGTAGATGAGGAGAGGGGGTAGATGAGGAGAGGGGGTAGATGAGGAGAGGAGGTAGATGAGGAGAGGGGGTAGATGAGGAGAGGAGGTAGATGAGGAGAGGAGTTAGATGAGGAGAGGAGGTAGATGAGGAGAGGGGGTAGATGAGGAGAGGGGGTAGAAGAGAGGGGGTAGAGGAGGAGAGGAGGTAGATGAGGAGAGGGGGTAGATGAGGAGAGGAGGTAGATGAGGAGAGGAGGTAGATGAGGAGAGGGGGTAGAGGAGGAGATGGGGTAGAGGAGGAGAGGAGGTAGATGAGGAGAGGAGGTAGATGAGGAGAGGAGGTAGATGAGGAGAGGGGGTAGATGAGGAGAGGGGGTAGAAGAGAGGGGGTAGAGGAGGAGAGGGGGTAGATGAGGAGAGGAGGTGTGAGGAGGAGAGAGGAGGAGACCATAGTGGGGGGTAGAGGTGTATAGTAGAGTTGAAGTCTACCAGCCTATCCTGCTGGTAGGCTCAGCTGTGTGTCTGCCATTGAATAAGTTGTACACAGAATAGTGTACTGTACATTAACTTAAGCTAGCTAGAGTGGTGGATGACCCTGTCAATCTAGCTTTGTTGGCACAGGGTAGAAACATGCCTAAGGTTTTGTGAGGGAGAGACAGAAGGAGAGGGAGAGAGAAAGATCGTGTGTGTGAGAGAGAGAGAGAGAGAGAGAGAGAATCCCTCACAATGCATTCCTGGCTCTGTGTGTGATGAGTGCCACTGCCGTGTGTGTATCTTTCACAATGGGTCTCTGGCCCTTGGAATGCCAGGCCTCTAATTGGAGCGTTCAGCCCCTACCTAATTAGGTGGAATTTCCTGGCTGACGAAGCGAGTGTGTGTGTGTGTGTGTGTGTGTGTGTGTGTGTGTGTGTGTGTGTGTGTGTGTGTGACGCCCCCGCTTTCCCCACAAGAAAGCAGTGAATCCGCCCCCACAACGGAGTCCCTCGGCCCGTTTTAGTGTTACACGTCTCTCCTGTAGGGATACATGCAGCCCCCGCAGTCATAGTCTGTGCTCCAAATGACAAACCTAATGCACTACTTTTGACTTGGGCCATTTTTGGACGGAGCCCTACACTTCTACCGGATCTAATGACAGGACACGCAATGATGTGGTATGAACCACTCAATTCCTATGGCTTGTAAAATCATGAAAAGCGTGCCAGTATGCCTGACAGTCTCGCCTTGCTGGACTGGGCCTGACGATGATGATGATGATGATGATGATGATGATGATGATTATATATTTTAGGGGCTAGATCAGCTTTAATATTGCAGATAGATTGTAGCTTCCATCAACGTAATTGTCCGCGTCATTTCCAATCTCCCATATATATATATATATTTTTGTAATTATATTCATACACTACCGGTGTAAAGTGTTAGAACACCTACTCATTCAGGGGGTTTTCTTTACCCCACTGACTCACAGCAGCTTTTCAGCGTGTTTTGTTGTTTCTGTGTAACAAACAAAAAAAATCGACAAAAGTTGGCTCTTTTACAGCGAGGGTCAATGGGAAAGAATGTTTGTTTCCCCCAATTAGTGGGTGTGGTTGAGGGGAATTACTTCTTGTGACGTGAACATTGACTCAGAGTAGCCCTTTGCGGTGTCCATAACAATTAGAATCTGTTACATGTTCGATATGGACACGCTGCCTTTTCCATCTGAATCCTTTCTCACGTTTAACAGTGCTGGAAACTCACTGCAGCCATTTTAAATCCATGACAGGGAGTTTGCAAGTGCACACTTCTGGAATAGGATGGAGAATCGTGTCTTAACCCTAAGAGGCTGCCAGGCTACCTCCCAGGTAGAGGGAATGTAATCCAGAGGGTGAAAGGCAAGCTGAAACTCCTCTCTGACCTTAACCACGTTTCAGTTCAGCTCTGCCTCCTTATGCCAGGCATATGGCTTCCCGCTGGCCCAGTCTTCACCCCTCGTTTTTCACTCTGACAGCCTGCTCTTAACCCCCCCCCGTCCGTCCGTCCATACCCGCAGGCCCGCTCGCTAATTCTGAGGGGGAAAACACCCAGCCTCCTGCCTCCCTGGCTCTTTTCCTGGAGGTCTGGGCATGGCACAGCAGAGCAACGTGCCTGACTAACAAATCCCATACATCACACCGGCCCCGCCCTCATCAGTGTCCAGACCCGGTGTCTAACACAGTTATGTGGTGGTCCTGGACTTTCCAGCTCTGACCAAAGCCCCTGTGTGTCCGTAGGGAGATCCCCGTGTTCATGGGAAAATCACCCACCGATGCAGTTCAGTCACATTTCCTGGTCTGTGTGTGCGTGTGTGTGTGTGTGTGTGTGTGTGTGCGTGTGTGTGTGTGTGTGTGGTGTGTGTGTGTGTGTGTGTGTGTGTGTGACAGCGACATTCCCCGGTCTGGCAGGCAGAGGAAGGGTCAGCTGACTGAGTCAGTCATGGTGGTAACACGGTTAATAACACACGGTCCCAGATTTCACCCTGCTCCCTATGCAGTCAACGGTGGAGCACTATGTGGGGAATAGGGCGCCATTTGGGACTCAGCCACGGTGCACCAAGGGTCTCCCCTCTCCTGTAGACCCACAGCCTGTTACCGTCTCTGCTGACGGACATTACCTTTTGATGGATAGTATGAAGTACTTGACCAAAGTACTTGACCAATACTGAATGAATGGATAACAGAAATGTTCTGGGGTCTCCCACAGCCGGATCCAGTTGGGGCAGTAAGACGTCTACATTTGATGCTCCGAGTTGACAGAACTCAGGGGCATACGATCGTTTGTTCTTGGGCCTTGTTACTTTCACTGTTCAAATGTCAAGTTGAAGGGGACTCGCTGATGTGGACTGTTATAACTGTTCTTCAGTCTGTGCTAAGTCTGATTAGAACTGTTCTGTGTCTAGCCTGCATCGTGTTCTAACTGGATCTCTGTTGTTCTGTCCACCCAGGGACAAGGACTACCACTTGAGAACGTACAAGTCGGTGGTGATGGCCAACAAGTTGATAGACTGGCTCATAGCACAGGTAAAACCTACATCTCACCTCCTTTCTTTTCCTGACCCCTAACCCCTGACCCCTAACCCATAACCCTACACCTTTCCTCCTTTCTCTCCCTGACCCCAACCCTCCTTCACATGTTATTCTGAATGGTCTCTATTGGCATGTACATGTATGTATATTTGAAACACATTTCTCCCCCCCCCTCTGGAAAACATTGAAAGATGAAAGAGAGGAAGGAAGAAAGGGAACAGGGAAGTGTGTGTTTTGTCAACAGGCCGGTCGGAGGTCGCAGACTGAGACAACAAACCGCAAAACAAACCTCGGAGTCTTCTAGTGTGTGTGTGTGTGTGTGTGTGTGTGTGTGTGTGTGTGTGTGTGTGTGTGTGTGTGTGTGTGTGTGTGTGTGTGGGTGTGTGTGTGCGCGCGGGTTGCCGTTCCACAGAGGAACTAGGGGAAGCCAGGCGGTGAGGGAGCATCATTGTAACTACATGACTGATCTCTATTGGTCCTGACATGGAGCTTTGAGCTTCACAGATTGATAGTTTCATACAGGATACTGACTGACGGTAAATGAAATGCTTTACAATGGAACCAACTCAGGACTGGAACTATCCTGTGTGTGTGTGTGTGTGTGTGTGTGTGTGTGTGTGTGTGGTGTGTGTGGTGTGGTGGTTTGGCCTGGTCTGCAGGCCTGTTGGACAGAAGAACAAAGGGACGGTGTGAGTGTGACACTTTGACCGTTCTCTAAACATGCTATTTTCTCCCCCCCCCTCTCTCTCTCCACTCACTATCCCCCCCTTTCTCTCGCTCTCTCTCTTTCTAGGGGGACTGCAGGACGAGGGAGGAGTCGTTGATCTTGGGGAAGGAGCTGTGTGACAATGGCTTCATGCACCACGGTACGACAGACAGACAGACAGACAGACAGACAGACAGACAGACAGACAGACAGACAGACAGACAGACAGACAGACAGACAGACAGACAGACAGACAGACAGACAGACAGACAGACAGACAGACAGACAGACAGAGAGGGCAGATTTCTTCACTTCATCTACATAAATGTCATCTATGTAACACCACAATACACACACACACACACACACACACACACACACACACACACACACACACACACACACACACACACACACACACACACACACACACACACACACTCTTAAATTAGAGAGTGAGGGAGCCAGCTTGCAGAGTAAGATGGAGCTCAGAAAGGACTTGGGTCAACTGGACTCCATGGCAACACAAGTTCTAAACACAGACCCTCGACCTTGAAATATTGAATACCCCCCGAGAGACAGAAAGAAAGAAACCGTTTCCTCAACATTTCCCTCTGTCTCTGGCGGGATCAGATATAATGTCAATCATTATAATGGTCACTTAACAGGCCAAATAACTTATCGGCACGAATGGTGAAATTACACAGAGATGGAGGGAGGGAGGGAGGGAGGGAGGGAGGGAGGGAGGGGGAGGGAGGGAGGGAGGGAGGGAGGGAGGGAGGGAGGGGAAATTAAAGAAAGTAAAGTTTGATGGTTTTAGTTGTTATGACTGTTACATACACTGGCTGGTAATTTGGCTCAATATGAAGCTAAACTGAATTGTAGTTTGAAGCAGTTAGTTGCATCATGAGGGTAATGAAGAAGAAAAAAGATGTGTGTGTGTGTGTGTACAGTTGAAGTCGGAAGTTTACATACACCTTAGCCAAATACATTTAAACTCAGTTTTTCACAATTCCTGACATTTAATCCTAAGTAAAAATTCCCTGTCTTAGGTCAGTTAGGATCACCACCTTATTTTAAGAATGTTAAATGTCAGAATAATAGAAGAGAGAATGATTTCTTTCAGCTTTTATTTCTTTCATCACATTCCAAGTGGGTCAGAAGTTTACATACACTCAATTAGTATTTGGTAGCATTGCCTTTAAATTGTTTAACTTGGGTCAAACGTTTCGGGTAGCCTTCCACAAGCTTCCCACAATAAGTTGGGTGAATTTTGGCCCATTCCTCCTGACAGAACTGGAGTAACTGAGTCAGGTTTGTAGGTCTCCTTGCTCGCACACATTTTTTCAGTTCTGCCCACAAATTTTCTATGGGATTGAGGTCAGGGCTTTGTGATGGACAACCCAATACCTTGACTTTGTTGTCCTTAAGGCATTTTGCCACAACTTTGGAAGTATGCTTGGGGTCACTGTCCATTTGGAAGACCCATTTGCAACCAAGCTTTAACTTCCTGACTAATGTCTTGAGATGTTGCTTCAATATATCCACATAATTTTCCTGCCTCATGATGCCATCTATTTTGTGAAGTGCACCAGTCCCTCCTGCAGCAAAGCACCCCCACAACATGATGCTGCCACCCCCGTGCTTCACGGTTGGGATGGTGTTCTTCGGCTTGCAAGCCTCCCCCTTTTTCCTCCAAACATAACGATGGTCATTATGGCCAAACAGTTCTATTTTTGTTTCATCAGACCAGAGGACATTTCTCCAAAAAGTACGATCTTTGTCCCCATGTGCAGTTGCAAACCATAGTCTTTCCATACTTTTTTATGGCGGTTTTGGAGCAGTGGCTTCTTCCTTGCTGAGCGGCCTTTCAGGTTATGTCGATATAGAACTTGTTTTACTGTGGATATAGATACTTTTGTACCTGTTTCCTCCAGCATCTTCACAAGGTCTTTTGCTGTTGTTCTGGGATTGATTTGCACTTTTCGCACCAAAGTACGTTCATCTCTTGGAGACAGAACGCGTCTACTTCCTGAGCGGTATGACGGCTACGTGGTCCCATGGTGTTTATACTTGCGTACTAGTGTTTGTACAGATGAACGTGGTACCTTCAGGCATTGGGAAATTGCTCCCAAGGATAAACCAGACTTGTGGAGGTCTACAATTGGTTTTCTGAGGTCTTGACTGATTTCTTTTGATTTTCCCATGATGTCAAGCAAAGAGGCACTGAGTTTCAAGGTAGGCCTTGAAATCCATCCACAGGTACACCTCCAATTATGTCAATTAGCCTAACAGAAGCTTCTAAAGCCATGAGATCATTTTCTGTAATTTTCCAAGCTGTTTAAAGGCACAGTCAACTTAGTGTATGTAAACTTCTGACCTACTGGAATTGTGATACAGTGAATTATAAGTGAAATAATCTGTCTGTAAATAATTGTTGGAAAAATGACTTGTCATGCACAAAGTAGATGTCCTAACCGACTTGCCAAAACTATAGTTTGTTAACAAGACATTTGTGGAGTGGTTGAAAAACAAGTTTTAATGACTCCAACCTAAGTGTATGTAAACTTCAGACTTCAACTGTGTGTGTGTGTGTGTGTGTGTGTGTGTGTGTGTGTGTGTGTGTGTCTGTGTGTGTATTTGTGTGTGTGTGTATTTATGTGTGTGTGTGTATGTGTATGTATGTGTGTATTCATGTGTGTGTGTGTGTGTGTGTGTGTGTGTGTATGTATGTATGTATGTATGTATGTATGTATGTATGTATGTATGTATGTATGTATGTATGTATGTATGTATGTATGTAT